>NW_027189130.1:3634911-3717105 GCF_040958095.1 Procambarus clarkii
CCCCAAGGAGGCCAGGGGCAGGGCAGGAAGGTGGGACCACTACCCCAAGGAGGCCAGGGGCAGGAAGGTGGGACCACTACCCCAAGGAGACCGGGGGCAGGAAGGTGGGACCACTACCCCAAGGAGGCCAGGGGCAGGAAGGTGGGAACACTACCCCAAGGAGGCCAGGGGCAGGAAGGTGGGACCACTACCCCAAGGACGCCAGGGGCAGGAAGGTGGGACCACTACCCCAAGGTGGCCAGGGGCAGGAAGGTGGGACCACTACCCCAAGGTGGCCAGGGGCAGGAAGGTGGGACCACTGCCTCAAGGAGGCCAGGCCAGGGGCAGGAAGGTGGGACAACTACCCCAAAGAGGCCAGGCCAGGGGCAGGAAGGTGGGACCACTACCCCAAGGAGGCCAGGGGCTGGAAGGTGGGACCACTACCCCAAGGAGGCCAGGGGCAGGAAGGTGGGACCACTACACCAAGGAGGCCAGGCCAGGGCAGGAAGGTGGGACCACTACCCCAAGGAGGCCGGGGGCAGGAAGGTGGGACCACTACCCCAAGGAGGCCAGACCAGGGCAGGAAGGTGGGACCACTACCCCAAGGAGGCCAGGGGCAGGAAGGTGGGACCACTACCCCAAGGAGGCCAGGGCAGGGCAGGAAGGTGGGACCACTACCCCAAGGAGGCCAGGGGCAGGTAGGTGGGACCACTACCCCAAGGAGGCCAGGGGCAGGGCAGGAAGGTGGGACCACTACCCCAAGGAGGCCAGGGGCAGGGCAGTAAGGTGGGACCACTACCCCAAGGAGGCCAGGGGCAGGAAGGTGGGACCACTACCCCAAGGAGGCCAGGGCAGGTCAGGAAGGTGGGACCACTACCCCAAGGAGGCCAGGGCAGGAAGGTGGGACCACTACCCCAAGGAGGCCAGGGCAGGTCAGGAAGGTGGGACCACTACCCCAAGGAGGCCAGGGCAGGTCAGGAAGGTGGGACCACTACCCCAAGGAGGCCAGGGGCAAGAAGGTGGGACCACTACCCCAAGGAGGCCAGGGCAGGTCAGGAAGGTGGGACCAATACCCCAAGGTGGCCTGGGCAGGAAGTTGGGACCATTACCCCAAGGAGGCCAGGGCCAGGGCAGGAAGGTGGGACCACTACCCCAAGGAGGCCAGGCCAGGGGCAGGAAGGTGGGACCACTACCCCAAGGTGGCCAGGGCAGGAAGGTGGGACCACTACCCCAAGGTGGCCAGGCCAGGAAGGTGGGACCACTACCCCAAGGAGGCCAGGCCAGGGGCAGGAAGGTGGGACCACTACCCCAAGGTGGCCAGGGCAGGAAGGTGGGACAACTACCCCAAGGAGGCCAGGGGCAGGGCAGGAAGGTGGGACCAATACCCCAAGGTGGCCAGGCCAGGGCAGGAAGGTGGGACCACTACCGCAAGGTGGCCAGGGCAGGGCAGAAAGGTGGGACCACTACCCCAAGGAGGCCAGGCCAGGGCAGGAAGGTGGGACCACTACCCCAAGGTGGCCAGGGGCAGGGCATGAAGGTGGGACCACTACCCCAAGCAGGCCAGGGGCAGGGCAGGAAGGTGGGACCACTACCCCAAGGTGGCCAGGCCAGGGCACGAAGGTGGGACCAATAACCCAAGGAGGCCAGGGCAGGAAGGTGGGACCACTACCCCAAGGTGGCCAGGACAGGGCAGGAAGGTGGGACCACTACCCCAAGGAGGCCAGGGGCAGGAAGGTGGGACCACTACCCCAAGGAGTCCAGGGGCAGGAAGGTGGGACCACTACCCCAAGGAGGCCAGGGCAGGGCAGGAAGGTGGGACCACTACCCCAAGGAGGCCAGGGGCAGGTAGGTGGGACCACTACCCCAAGGAGGCCAGGGGCAGGGCAGGAAGGTGGGACCACTACCCCAAGGAGGCCAGGGGCAGGGCAGTAAGGTGGGACCACTACCCCAAGGAGGCCAGGGGCAGGAAGGTGGGACCACTACCCCAAGGAGGCCAGGGCAGGAAGGTGGGACCACTACCCCAAGGAGGCCAGGGCAGGTCAGGAAGGTGGGACCACTACCCCAAGCAGGCCAGGGGCAAGGTGGGACCACTACCCCAAGGAGGCCAGGGCAGGTCAGGAAGGTGGGACCAATACCCCAAGGTGGCCTGGGCAGGAAGTTGGGACCATTACCCCAAGGAGGCCAGGGCCAGGGCAGGAAGGTGGGACCACTACCCCAAGGTGGCCAGGCCAGGGGCAGGAATGGGACCACTACCCCAAGGAGGCCAGGCCAGGGGCAGGAAGGTGGGACCACTACCCCAAGGTGGCCAGGGCAGGAAGGTGGGACCACTACCCCAAGGTGGCCAGGCCAGGGGCAGGAAGGTGGGACCACTACCCCAAGGAGGCCAAGCCAGGGGCAGGAAGGTGGGACCACTACCCCAAGGAGGCCAGGGGCAGGGCAGGAAGGTGGGACCACTACCCCAAGGAGGCCAGGCCAGGGGCAGGAAGGTGGGACCACTACCCCAAGGTGGCCAGGCCAGGGGCAGGAAGGTGGGACCACTACCCCAAGGTGGCCAGGGCAGGAAGGTGGGACCACTACCCCAAGGTGGCCAGGCCAGGGGCAGGAAGGTGGGACCACTACCCCAAAGAGGCCAGGCCAGGGGCAGGAAGGTGGGACCACTACCCCAAGGAGGCCAGGCCAGGGGCAGGAAAGTGGGGCCACTACCCCAAGGAGGCCAGGGCCAGGGGCAGGAAGGTGGGACCACTACCCCAAGGAGGCCAGGCCAGGGGCAGGAAGGACCACTACCCCAAGGTGGCCAGGGCAGGAAGGTGGGACCACTACCCCAAGGAAGCCAGGCCAGGGGCAGGAAAGTGGGACCACTACCCCAAGGAGGCCAGGCCAGGGGCAGGAAGGTGGGACCACTACCCCAAGGTGGCCAGGCCAGGGCAGGAAGGTGGGACCACTACCCCAAGGAGGCCAGGGGCAGGGCAGGAAGGTGGGACCAATACCCCAAGGTGGCCAGGGCAGGAAGGTGGGACCACTACCCCAAGGAGGCCAGGGCAGGAAGGTGGGACCACTACCCCAAGGAGGCCAGGCCAGGGCAGGAAGGTGGGACCACTACCCCAAGGAGGCCAGGCCAGGGCAGGAAGGTGGGACCACTACCCCAAGGAGACCAGGGGCAGGAAGTTGGAACCACTACCCCAAGGAAGCCAGGGGCAGGGCAGGAAGGTGGGACCACTACCCCAAGGAGGCCAGGGGCAGGAAGGTGGGACCACTACCCCAAGGAGGCCAGACCAGGGCAGGAAGGTGGGACCACTACCCCAAGGAGGCCAGGGGCAGGAAGGTGGGACCAATACCCCTAGGTGGCCAGGGCAGGGCAGGAAGGTGGGACCACTACTCCAAGGTGGCCAGGGCAGGAAGGTGGGACCACTACCGCAAGGAGGCCAGGGGCAGGAAGGCGGGACCACTACCCCAAGGTGGCCAGGGCAGGAAGGTGGGACCACTACCCCAAGGAGGCCAGGGGCAGGGCAGGAAGGTGGGACCACTACCCCAATGAGGCCAGGGGCAGGAAGGTGGGACCACTACCCCAAGGAGACCGGGGGCAGGAAGGTGGGACCACTACCCCAAGGAGGCCAGGGGCAGGAAGGTGGGAACACTACCCCAAGGTGGCCAGGGGCAGGAAGGTGGGACCACTACCCCAAAGACGCCAGGGGCAGGAAGGTGGGACCACTACCCCAAGGTGGCCAGGGGCAGGAAGGTGGGACCACTACCCCAAGGTGGCCAGGGGCAGGAAGGTGGGACCACTGCCTCAAGGAGGCCAGGCCAGGGGCAGGAAGGTGGGACCACTACCCCAAAGAGGCCAGGCCAGGGGCAGGAAGGTGGGACCACTACCCCAAGGAGGCCAGGGGCTGGAAGGTGGGACCACTACCCCAAGGAGGCCAGGGGCAGGAAGGTGGGACCACTACACCAAGGAGGCCAGGCCAGGGCAGGAAGGTGGGACCACTACCCCAAGGAGGCCGGGGGCAGGAAGGTGGGACCACTACCCCAAGGAGGCCAGACCAGGGCAGGAAGGTGGGACCACTACCCCAAGGAGGCCAGGGGCAGGAAGGTGGGACCACTACCCCAAGGAGGCCAGGCCAGGGCAGGGCAGGAAGGTGGGACCACTACCCCAAGGAGGCCAGGGGCAGGTAGGTGGGACCACTACCCCAAGGAGGCCAGGGGCAGGGCAGGAAGGTGGGACCACTACCCCAAGGAGGCCAGGGGCAGGGCAGTAAGGTGGGACCACTACCCCAAGGAGGCCAGGGGCAGGAAGGTGGGACCACTACCCCAAGGAGGCCAGGGCAGGTCAGGAAGGTGGGACCACTACCCCAAGGAGGCCAGGGCAGGTCAGGAAGGTGGGACCACTACCCCAAGGAGGCCAGGGCAGGAAGGTGGGACCACTACCCCAAGGAGGCCAGGGCAGGTCAGGAAGGTGGGACCACTACCCCAAGGAGGCCAGGGCAGGTCAGGAAGGTGGGACCACTACCCCAAGGAGGCCAGGGGCAAGAAGGTGGGACCACTACCCCAAGGAGGCCAGGGCAGGTCAGGAAGGTGGGACCAATACCCCAAGGTGGCCTGGGCAGGAAGTTGGGACCATTACCCCAAGGAGGCCAGGGCCAGGGCAGGAAGGTGGGACCACTACCCCAAGGAGGCCAGGCCAGGGGCAGGAAGGTGGGACCACTACCCCAAGGTGGCCAGGGCAGGAAGGTGGGACCACTACCCCAAGGTGGCCAGGCCAGGAAGGTGGGACCACTACCCCAAGGAGACCAGGCCAGGGGCAGGAAGGTGGGACCACTACCCCAAGGTGGCCAGGGCAGGAAGGTGGGACCACTACCCCAAGGAGGCCAGGGGCAGGGCAGGAAGGTGGGACCAATACCCCAAGGTGGCCAGGCCAGGGCAGGAAGGTGGGACCACTACCGCAAGGTGGCCAGGGCAGGGCAGAAAGGTGGGACCACTACCCCAAGGAGGCCAGGCCAGGGCAGGAAGGTGGGACCACTACCCCAAGGTGGCCAGGGGCAGGGCAGGAAGGTGGGACCACTACCCCAAGCAGGCCAGGGGCAGGGCAGGAAGGTGGGACCACTACCCCAAGGTGGCCAGGCCAGGGCAGGAAGGTGGGACCAATAACCCAAGGAGGCCAGGGCAGGAAGGTGGGACCACTACCCCAAGGTGGCCAGGACAGGGCAGGAAGGTGGGACCACTACCCCAAGGAGGCCAGGGGCAGGAAGGTGGGACCACTACCCCAAGGAGGCCAGGGGCAGGAAGGTGGGACCACTACCCCAAGGAGGCCAGGGCAGGGCAGGAAGGTGGGACCACTACCCCAAGGAGGCCAGGGGCAGGTAGGTGGGACCACTACCCCAAGGAGGCCAGGGGCAGGGCAGGAAGGTGGGACCACTACCCCAAGGAGGCCAGGGGCAGGGCAGTAAGGTGGGACCACTACCCCAAGGAGGCCAGGGGCAGGAAGGTGGGACCACTACCCCAAGGAGGCCAGGGCAGGAAGGTGGGACCACTACCCCAAGGAGGCCAGGGCAGGTCAGGAAGGTGGGACCACTACCCCAAGCAGGCCAGGGGCAAGGTGGGACCACTACCCCAAGGAGGCCAGGGCAGGTCAGGAAGGTGGGACCAATACCCCAAGGTGGCCTGGGCAGGAAGTTGGGACCGTTACCCCAAGGAGGCCAGGGCCAGGGCAGGAAGGTGGGACCACTACCCCAAGGTGGCCAGGCCAGGGGCAGGAATGGGACCACTACCCCAAGGAGGCCAGGCCAGGGGCAGGAAGGTGGGACCACTACCCCAAGGTGGCCAGGGCAGGAAGGTGGGACCACTACCCCAAGGTGGCCAGGCCAGGGGCAGGAAGGTGGGACCACTACCCCAAGGAGGCCAAGCCAGGGGCAGGAAGGTGGGACCACTACCCCAAGGTGGCCAGGGCAGGAAGGTGGGACCACTACCCCAAGGAGGCCAGGGGCAGGGCAGGAAGGTGGGACCAATACCCCAAGGTGGCCAGGCCAGGGCAGGAAGGTGGGACCACTACCGCAAGGTGGCCAGGGCAGGGCAAGAAGGTGGGACCACTACCCCAAGGAGGCCAGGCCAGGGCAGGAAGGTGGGACCACTACCCCAAGGTGGCCAGGGGCAGGGCAGGAAGGTGGGACCACTACCCCAAGCAGGCCAGGGGCAGGGCAGGAAGGTGGGACCACTACCCCAAGGTGGCCAGGCCAGGGCAGGAAGGTGGGACCAATACCCCAAGGAGGCCAGGGCATTAAGGTGGGACCACACCCCAAGGTGGCCAGGGCAGAGCAGGAAGGTGGGACCACTACCCCAAGCAGGCCAGGGGCAGGGCAGGAAGGTGGGACCACTACCCCAAGGTGGCCAGGCCAGGGCAGGAAGGTGGGACCAATACCCCAAGGAGGCCAGGGCAGGAAGGTGGGACCATTACCCCAAGGTGGCCAGGGCAGGAAGTTGGGACCATTACCCCAAGGAGGCCAGGGGCAGGGCAGGAAGGTGGGACCACTACCCCAAGGTGGCCAGGTCAGGGGCAGGAAGGTGGGACCAATACCCCAAGGAGGCCAGGGCAGGAAGGTGGGACCAATACCCCAAGGTGGCCAGGGGCAGGGCAGGAATTTGGAACCACTACCCCAAGGTGGCCAGGGCAGGAAGGTGGGACCACTACCCCAAGGAGACCAGGGCAGAGCAGGAAGGTGGGACCACTTCCTCAAGGAGGCCAGGGGCAGGGCAGGAAGGTGGGACCACTACCCCAGGAGGCCAGGGGCAGGAAGGTGGGACCACTACCCCAAGGAGGCCAGGGGCAGGAAGGTGGGACCACTACCCCAAGGAGACCAGGGCAGAGCAGGAAGGTGGGACCACTTCCCCAAGGTGGCCAGGGGCAGGAAGGTGGGACCACTACCCTAAGGAGGCCAGGGGCAGGAAGGTGGGACCACTACGCCAAGGAGGCCAGGGGCAGGGCAGGAAGGTGGGACCACTACCCCAAGGTGGCCAGGGGCAGGAAGGTGGGACCACTACCCCAAGGTGGCCAGGGCAGGAAGGTGGGACAACTACCCCAAGGAGGCCAGGGCAGGGCAGGAAGGTGGGACCAATACCCCAAGGTGGCCAGGGGCAGGGCAGGAAGGTGGGACCACTACCCCAAGGAGGCCAGGTTTGGGCAGGAAGGTGGGACCACTACTCCAAGGAGGCCAGGGCCAGGGCAGGAAGGTGGGACCACTACCCCAAGGTGGCCAGGCCAGGGCAGGAAGGTGGGACCACTACCCCAAGGTGGCCAGGGCAGGAAGGTGGGACCACTACCCCAAGGTGGCCAGGGGCAGGAAGGTGGGACTACTACCCCAAAGAGGCCAGGGGCAGGGCAGGAAGGTGGGACCACTACCCCAAGGTGGCCAGGGGCAGGGCAGGAAGGTGGGACCACTACCCCAAGGAGGCCAGGGGCAGGAAGGTGGGACCACTACCCCAAGGAGGCCAGGCCAGGGGCAGGAAGGTGGGACCACTACCCCAAGGTGGCCAGGGCAGGAAGGTGGGACCACTACCCCTAGGTGGCCAGGGCAGGAAGGTGGGACCACTACCCCAAGGAGGCCAGGGGCAGGAAGGTGGGACCACTACCCCAAGGAGGCCAGGCCAGGGCAGGAAGGTGGGACCACAACCCCAAGGAGGCCAGGGGCAGGAAGGTGGGACCAATACCCCAAGGTGGCCAGGGCAGGGCAGGAAGGTGGGACCACTACCCCAAGGAGGCCAGGGGCAGGAAGGTGGGATCAATACCCCAAGGTGGCCAGGGCAGGAAGTTGGGACCATTACCCCAAGGAGGCCAGGGGCAGGGCAGGAAGGTGTGACCACTACCCCAAGGTGGCCAGGCCAGGGGCAGGAAGGTGGGACCACTACCCCAAGGAGGCCAGGCCAGGGGCAGGAAGGTGGGACCACTACCCCAAGGTGGCCAGGGGCAGGGCAGGAAGGTGGGACCACTACCCCAAGGAGGCCAGGGGCAGGGCAGGAAGGTGGGACCAATACCCCAAGGTGGCCAGGGCAGGAAGGTGGGACCACTACCCCAAGGAGGCCAGGGGCAGGAAGGTGGGACCACTACCCCAAGGAAGCCAGGCCAGGGGCAGGAAGGTGGGACCACTACCCCAAGGAGGCCAGGCCAGGGGCAGGAAGGTGGGACCACTACCCCAAGGTGGCCAGGGCAGGGCAGAAAGGTGGGACCACTACCCCAAGGAGGCCAGGGGCAGGGCAGGAAGGTAGGACCACTACCCCAAGGAGGCCAGGCCAGGGCAGGAAGGTGGGACCACTACCCCAAGGAGGCCAGTCCAGGAAGGTGGGACCACTACCCCAAGGAGGCCAGGGGCAGGAAGGTGGGACCACTACCCCAAGGAAGCCAGGGGCAGGGCAGGAAGGTGGGACCACTACCCTAAGGTGGCCAGGGGCAGGAAGGTGGGACCACTACCCCAAGGAGGCCAGGCCAGGGCAGGAAGGTGGGACCACTACCCAAAGGAGGCCAGGGGCAGGAAGGTGGGACCAATACCCCAAGGTGGCCAGGGCAGGGCAGGAAGGTGGGACCACTACTCCAAGGTGGCCAGGGCAGGAAGGTGGGACCACTACCCCAAGGAGGCCAGGGGCAGGAAGGTGGGACCACTACCCCAAGGTGGCCAGGCAGGATGGTGGGACCACTACCCCAAGGAGGCCAGGGGCAGGGCAGGAAGGTGGGACCACTACCCCAAGGAGGCCAGGGGCAGGAAGGTGGGACCACTACCCCAAGGAGACCGGGGGCAGGAAGGTGGGACTAATACCCCAAGGTGGCCAGGGCAGGAAGTTGGGACCATTACCCCAAAGAGGCCAGGGGCAGGGCAGGAAGGTGGGACCACTACCCCAAGGTGGCCAGGCCAGGGGCAGGAAGGTGGGACCACTACCCCAAGGAGGCCAGGCCAGGGGCAGGAAGGTGGGACCACTACCCCAAGGAGGCCAGGGCAGGGCAGAAAGGTGGGACCACTACCCCAAAGAGGCCAGGGGCAGGGCAGGAAGGTGGGACCACTACCCCAAGGTGGCCAGGCCAGGGGCAGGAAGGTGGGACCACTACCCCAAGGAGGCCAGGCCAGGGGCAGGAAGGTGGGACCACTACCCCAAGGTGGCCAGGGGCAGGGCAGGAAGGTGGGACCACTACCCCAAGGAGGCCAGGGGCAGGGTAGGAAGGTGGGACCAATACCCCAAGGTGGCCAGGGCAGGAAGGTGGGACCACTACCCCAAGGAGGCCAGGGGCAGGAAATTGGGACCACTACACCAAGGAAGCCAGGCCAGGGGCTGGAAGGTGGGACCACTACCCCAAGGAGGCCAGGCCAGGGGCAGGAAGGTGGGACCACTACCCCAAGGAGGCCAGGCCAGGGGCAGGAAGGTGGGACCACTACCCCAAGGTGGCCAGGGCAGGGCAGAAAGGTGGGACCACTACCCCAAGGAGGCCAGGGGCAGGGCAGGAAGGTGGGACCACTACCCCAAGGAGGCCAGGCCAGGGCAGGAAGGTGGGACCACTACCCCAAGGAGGCCAGTCCAGGAAGGTGGGACCACTACCCCAAGGAGGCCAGGGGCAGGAAGGTGGGACCACTACCCCAAGGAAGCCAGGGGCAGGGCAGGAAGGTGGGACCACTACCCTAAGGAGGCCAGGGGCAGGAAGGTGGGACCACTACCCCAAGGAGGCCAGGCCAGGGCAGGAAGGTGGGACCACTACCCAAAGGAGGCCAGGGGCAGGAAGGTGGGACCAATACCCCAAGGTGGCCAGGGCAGGGCAGGAAGGTGGGACCACTACTCCAAGGTGGCCAGGGCAGGAAGGTGGGACCACTACCCCAAGGAGGCCAGGGGCAGGAAGGTGGGACCACTACCCCAAGGTGGCCAGGCAGGATGGTGGGACCACTACCCCAAGGAGGCCAGGGGCAGGGCAGGAAGGTGGGACCACTACCCCAAGGAGGCCAGGGGCAGGAAGGTGGGACCACTACCCCAAGGAGACCGGGGGCAGGAAGGTGGGACTAATACCCCAAGGTGGCCAGGGCAGGAAGTTGGGACCATTACCCCAAAGAGGCCAGGGGCAGGGCAGGAAGGTGGGACCACTACCCCAAGGTGGCCAGGCCAGGGGCAGGAAGGTGGGACCACTACCCCAAGGAGGCCAGGCCAGGGGCAGGAAGGTGGGACCACTACCCCAAGGAGGCCAGGGCAGGGCAGAAAGGTGGGACCACTACCCCAAAGAGGCCAGGGGCAGGGCAGGAAGGTGGGACCACTACCCCAAGGTGGCCAGGCCAGGGGCAGGAAGGTGGGACCACTACCCCAAGGAGGCCAGGCCAGGGGCAGGAAGGTGGGACCACTACCCCAAGGTGGCCAGGGGCAGGGCAGGAAGGTGGGACCACTACCCCAAGGAGGCCAGGGGCAGGGTAGGAAGGTGGGACCAATACCCCAAGGTGGCCAGGGCAGGAAGGTGGGACCACTACCCCAAGGAGGCCAGGGGCAGGAAATTGGGACCACTACCCCAAGGAAGCCAGGCCAGGGGCTGGAAGGTGGGACCACTACCCCAAGGAGGCCAGGCCAGGGGCAGGAAGGTGGGACCACTACCCCAAGGTGGCCAGGGCAGTGCAGAAAGGTGGGACCACTACCCCAAGGAGGCCAGGGGCAGGGAAGGAAGGTGGGACCAATACCCCAAGGTGGCCAGGGCAGGAAGGTGGGACCACTACCCCAAGGAGGCCAGGCCAGGGCAGGAAGGTGGGACCACTACCCCAAGGAGGCCAGGCCAGGAAGGTGGGACCACTACCCCAAGGAGGCCAGGGGCAGGAAGGTGGGACCACTACCCCAAGGAAGCCAGGGGCAGGGCAGGAAGGTGGGACCACTACCCCAAGGAGGCCAGGGGCAGGAAGGTGGGACCACTACCCCAAGGAGGCCAGGCCAGGGCAGGAAGGTGGGACCACTACCCAAAGGAGGTTAGGGGCAGGAAGGTGGGACCAATACCCCAAGGTGGCCAGGGCAGGGCAGGAAGGTGGGACCACTACTCCAAGGTGGCCAGGGCAGGAAGGTGGGACCACTACCCCAAGGAGGCCAGGGGCAGGAAGGTGGGACCACTACCCCAAGGTGGCCAGGGCAGGAAGGTGGGACCACTTCCACAAGGAGGCCAGGGGCAGGGCAGGAAGGTGGGACCACTACCCCAAGCAGGCCAGGGGCAGGAAGGTGGGACCACTACCCCAAGGAGACCGGGGGCAGGAAGGTGGGACCACTACCCCAAGGAGGCCAGGGGCAGGAAGGTGGGACCACTACCCCAAGGAGGCCAGGGGCAGGAAGGTGGGACCACTACCCCAAGGAGGCCAGGGGCAGGAAGGTGGGACCACTACCCCAAGGACGCCAGGGGCAGGAAGGTGGGACCACTACCCCAAGGTGGCCAGGGGCAGGAAGGTGGGACCACTACCCCAAGGAGGCCAGGGGCTGGAAGGTGGGACCACTACCCCAAGGAGGCCAGGGGCAGGAAGGTGGGACCACTACCCCAAGGAGGCCAGGCCAGGGCAGGAAGGGGGGACCACTACCCCAAGGAGGCCAGGCCAGGGCAGGAAGGTGGGAACACTACCCCAAGGAGGCCAGACCAGGGCAGGAAGGTGGGACCACTACCACAAGGAGGCCAGGGGCAGGAAGGTGGGACCACTACCCCAAGGAGGCCAGGGCAGGGCAGGAAGGTGGGACCACTACCCCAAGGAGGCCAGGGGCAGGTAGGTGGGACCACTACCCCAAGGAGGCCAGGGGCAGGGCAGGAAGGTGGGACCACTATCCCAAGGAGGCCAGGGGCAGGAAGGTGGGACCACTACCCCAAGGAGGCCAGGGCAGGGCAGGAAGATGGGACCACTACCCCAAGGAGGCCAGGGGCAGGTAGGTGGGACCACTACCCCAAGGAGGCCAGGGGCAGGGCAGGAAGGTGGGACCACTACCCCAAGGAGGCCAGGGGCAGGAAGGTGGGACCACTACCCCAAGGAGGCCAGGGCAGGTCAGGAAGGTGGGACCACTACCCCAAGGAGGCCAGGGCAGGAAGGTGGGACCACTACCCCAAGGAGGCCAGGGCAGGTCAGGAAGGTGGGACCACTACCCCAAGGAGGCCAGGGGCAGGTAGGTGGGACCACTACCCCAAGGAGGCCAGGGGCAGGGCAGGAAGGTGGGACAACTACCCCAAGGTGGCCAGCGCAGGGCAGGAAGGTGGGACCAATACCCCAAGGTGGCCAGGGGCAGGGCAGGAAGGTGGGACCACTACCCCAAGGAGGCCAGGTTTGGGCAGGAAGGTGGGACCACTACCCCAAGGAGGCCAGGGGCAGGGCAGGAAGGTGGGACCACTACCCCAAGGTGGCCAGGCCAGGGCAGGAAGGTGGGACCACTACCCCAAGGTGGCCAGGGCAGGAAGGTGGGACCACTACCCCAAGGAGGCCAGGGGCAGGGCAGGAAGGTGGGACCACTATCCCAAGGAGGCCAGGGGCAGGAAGGTGGGACCACTACCCCAAGGAGGCCAGGGCAGGGCAGGAAGATGGGACCACTACCCCAAGGAGGCCAGGGGCAGGTAGGTGGGACCACTACCCCAAGGAGGCCAGGGGCAGGGCAGGAAGGTGGGACCACTACCCCAAGGAGGCCAGGGGCAGGAAGGTGGGACCACTACCCCAAGGAGGCCAGGGCAGGTCAGGAAGGTGGGACCACTACCCCAAGGAGGCCAGGGCAGGAAGGTGGGACCACTACCCCAAGGAGGCCAGGGCAGGTCAGGAAGGTGGGACCACTACCCCAAGGAGGCCAGGGGCAGGAAGGTGGGACCACTACCCCAAGGAGGCCAGGGCAGGTCAGGAAGGTGGGACCAATACCCCAAGGTGGCAAGGGCAGGAAGGTGGGACCACTACCCCAAGGAGGCCAGGGGCAGGGCAGGAAGGTGGGACCAATACCCCAAGGTGGCCTGGCCAGGGCAGGAAGGTGGGACCACTACCCCAAGGTGGCCAGGGCAGGGCAGGAAGGTGGGACCACTACCCCAAGGAGGCCAGGCCAGGGCAGGAAGGTGGGACCACTACCCCAAGGAGGACAGGGGCAGGAAGGTGGGACCACTACCCCAAGGAGATCAGGGGCAGGGCAGGAAGGTGGGACCACTACCCCAAGGAGGCCAGGGGCAGGGCAGGAAGGTGGGACCACTACCTCAAGGTGGCCAGGGCAGGGCAGGAAGGTGGGACCACTACCCCAAGCAGGCCAGGGGCAGGGCAGGAAGGTGGGACCACTACCCCAAGGTGGCCAGGCCAGGGCAGGAAGGTGGGACCAATACCCCAAGGAGGCCAGGGCAGGAAGGTGGGACCACTACCCCAAGCAGGCCAGGGGCAGGGCAGGAAGGTGGGACCACTACCCCAAGGTGGCCAGGCCAGGGCAGGGCAGGAAGGTGGGACCAATACCCCAAGGAGGCCAGGGCAGGAAGGTGGGACCACTACCCCAAGGAGGCCAGGGCAGGAAGGTGGGACCACTACCCCAAGGAGGCCAGGGGCAGGAAGGTGGGACCAATACCCCAAGGTGGCCAGGGCAGAGCACGAAGGTGGGACCACTAACCCAAGGTGGCCAAGGGCAGGGCAGGAAGGTGGGACCACTACTCCAAGGTGGCCAGGGCAGGAAGGTGGGACCACTACCCCAAGGAGAAAAGGGGCAGGAAGGTGGGACCACTACCCCAAGGTGGCCAGGGCAGGAAGGTGGGACCACTACCCCAAGGTGGCCAGGGGCAGGGCAGGAAGGTGGGACCACTACCCTAAGGTGGCCAGAGCAGGAAGGTGGGACCAATACCCCAAGGTGGCCAGGGCAGGAAGGTGGGACCACTACCCCAAGGAGGCCAGGGGCAGGGCAGGAAGGTGGGACCACTATCCCAAGGAGGCCAGGGGCAGGAAGGTGGGACCACTACCCCAAGAAGGCCAGGGGCAGGAAGGTGGGACCACTACCTCAAGGAGGCTAGGGGCAGGAATGTTGGACCACTACCCCAAGGAGGCCAGGGGCTGGAAGGTGGGACCTCTACCCCAAGGAGGCCAGGGGCAGGAAGGTGGGACCACTACCCCAAGGAGGCCAGGCCAGGGCAGGAAGGTGGGACCACTACCCCAAGGAGGCCAGGGGCAGGAAGGTGGGACCACTACCCCAAGGAGGCTGCAGGCCAGGGCAGGAAGGTGGGACCACTACCCCAAAGAGGCCAGGGGCAGGAAGGTGGGACCACTACCCCAAGGAGGCCAGGGCAGGGCAGGAAGGTGGGACCACTACCCCAAGGAGGCCAGGGGCAGGTAGGTGGGACCACTACCCCAAGGAGGCCAGGGGCAGGGCAGTAAGGTGGAACCACTACCCCAAGGTGGCCAGGCCAGGGGCAGGAAGGTGGGACCACTACCCCAAGGAGGCCAGCCCAGGGCAGGAAGGTGGGACCAATACCCCAAGGTGGCCAGGGGCAGGGCAGGAAGGTGGAACCACTACCCCAAGGTGGCCAGGGCAGGAAGGTGGGACCACTACCCCAAGGAGACCAGGGCAGAGCAGGAAGGTGGGACCACTACCCCAGGAGGCCAGGGGCAGGAACGTGGGACCACTACCCCAAGGAGGCCAGGGGCAGGAAGGTGGGACCACTACCCCAAGTAGACCAGGGCAGAGCAGGAAGGTGGGACCACTTCCCCAAGGTGGCCAGGGGCAGGAAGGTGGGACCACTACCCTATGGAGGCCAGGGGCAGGAAGGTGGGACCACTACGCCAAGGAGGCCAGGGGCAGGGCAGGAAGGTGGGACCACTACCCCAAGGTGGCCAGGGGCAGGAAGGTGGGACCACTACCCCAAGGAGGCCAGGGGCAGGGCAGGAAGGTGGGACAACTACCCCAAGGTGGCCAGGGCAGGGCAGGAAGGTGGGACCAATACCCCAAGGTGGCCAGGGGCAGGGCAGGAAGGTGGGACCACTACCCCAAGGAGGCCAGGTTTGGGCAGGAAGGTGGGACCACTACCCCAAGGAGGCCAGGGGCAGGGCAGGAAGGTGGGACCACTACCCCAAGGTGGCCAGGCCAGGGCAGGAAGGTGGGACCACTACCCCAAGGTGGCCAGGGCAGGAAGGTGGGACCACTACCCCAAGGTGGCCAGGGGCAGGAAGGTGGGACTACTACCCCAAAGAGGCCAGGGGCAGGGCAGGAAGGTGGGACCACTACCCCAAGGTGGCCAGGGGCAGGGAAGGAAGGTGGGACCACTACCCCAAGGAGGCCAGGGGCAGGAAGGTGGGACCACTACCCCAAGGTGGCCAGGGCCAGGGCAGGAAGGTGGGACCACTACCCCAAGGAGGCCAGGGGCAGGAAGGTGGGACCACTACCCCAAGGAGGCCAGGCCAGGGGCAGGAAGGTGGGACCACTACCCCAAGGTGGCCAGGGCAGGAAGGTGGGACCACTACCCCAAGGAGGCCAGGGGCAGGAAGGTAGGACCACTACCCCAAGGAGGCCAGGCCAGGGCAGGAAGGTGGGACCACAACCCCAAGGAGGCCAGGGGCAGGAAGGTGGGACCAATACCCCAAGGTGGCCAGGGCAGGGCAGGAAGGTGGGACCACTACCCCAAGGAGGCCAGGGGCAGGAAGGTGGGACCAATACCCCAAGGTGGCCAGGGCAGGAAGTTGGGACCATTACCCCAAGGAGGCCAGGGGCAGGGCAGGAAGGTGGGACCACTACCCCAAGGTGGCCAGGCTAGGGGCAGGAAGGTGGGACCACTACCCCAAGGAGGCCAGGCCAGGGGCAGGAAGGTGGGACCACTACCCCAAGGTGGCCAGGGGCAGGGCAGGAAGGTGGGACCACTACCCCAAGGAGGCCAGGGGCAGGGCAGGAAGGTGGGACCAATACCCCAAGGAGGCCAGGGCAGGAAGGTGGGACCACTACCCCAAGGAGGCCAGGGGCAGGAAATTGGGACCACTACCCCAAGGAAGCCAGGCCAGGGGCAGGAAGGTGGGACCACTACCCCAAGGAGGCCAGGCCAGGGGCAGGAAGGTGGGACCACTACCCCAAGGAAGCCAGGGGCAGGAAGGTGGGACCACTACCCCAAGGAGGCCAGGCCAGGGCAGGAAGGTGGGACCACTACCCCAAGGAGGCCAGGCCAGGAAGGTGGGACCACTACCCCAAGGAGGCCAGGGGCAGGAAGGTGGGACCACTACTCCAAGGAAGCCAGGGGCAGGGCAGGAAGGTGGGACCACTACCCCAAGGAGGCCAGGGGCAGGAAGGTGGGACCACTACCCCAAGGAGGCCAGGCCAGGGCAGGAAGGTGGGACCACTACCCAAAGGAGGCCAGGGGCAGGAAGGTGGGACCAATACCCCAAGGTGGCCAGGGCAGGGCAGGAAGGTTGGACCACTACTCCAAGGAGGCCAGGGGCTGGAAGGTGGGACCTCTACCCCAAGGAGGCCAGGAGCAGGAAGGTGGGACCACTACCCCAAGGAGGCCAGGCCAGGGCAGGAAGGTGGGACCACTACCCCAAGGAAGCCAGGGGCAGGAAGGTGGGACCACTACCCCAAGGAGGCCAGGGCAGGGCAGGAAGGTGGGACCACTACCCCAAAGAGGCCAGGGGCAGGAAGGTGGGACCACTACCCCAAGGAGGCCAGGGCAGGGCAGAAAGGTGGGACCACTACCCCAAGGAGGCCAGGGGCAGGTAGGTGGGACCACTACCCCAAGGAGGCCAGGGGCAGGGCAGGAAGGTGGGACCACTACCCTAAGGAGGCCAGGGGCAGGGCAGTAAGGTGGAACCACTAACCCAAGGTGGCCAGGCCAGGGGCAGGAAGGTGGGACCACTACCCCAAGGAGGCCAGCCCAGGGCAGGAAGGTGGGACCAATACCCCAAGGTGGCCAGGGGCAGGGCAGGAAGGTGGAACCACTACCCCAAGGTGGCCAGGGCAGGAAGGTGGGACCACTACCCCAAGGAGACCAGGGCAGAGCAGGAAGGTGGGACCACTTCCCCAAGGAGGCCAGGGGCAGGGCAGGAAGGTGGGACCACTACCCCAGGAGGCCAGGGGCAGGAAGGTGGGACCACTACCCCAAGGAGACCAGGGCAGAGCAGGAAGGTGGGACCACTTCCCCAAGGTGGCCAGGGGAAGGAAGGTGGGACCACTACCCTAAGGAGGCCAGGGGCAGGAAGGTGGGACCACTACGCCAAGGAGGCCAGGGGCAGGGCAGGAAGGTGGGACCACTACCCCAAGGTGGCCAGGGGCAGGGCAGGAAGGTGGGACAACTACCCCAAGGTGGCCAGGGCAGGGCAGGAAGGTGGGACCAATACCCCAAGGTGGCCAGGGGCAGGGCAGGAAGGTGGGACCACTACCCCAAGGAGGCCAGGTTTGGGCAGGAAGGTGGGACCACTACCCCAAGGAGGCCAGGGGCAGGGCAGGAAGGTGGGACCACTACCCCAAGGTGGCCAGGCCAGGGCAGGAAGGTGGGACCACTACCCCAAGGTGGCCAGGGCAGGAAGGTGGGACCACTACCCCAAGGTGGCCAGGGGCAGGAAGGTGGGACTACTACCCCAAAGAGGCCAGGGGCAGGGCAGGAAGGTGGGACCACTACCCCAAGGTGGCCAGGGGCAGGGCAGGAAGGTGGGACCACTACCCCAAGGTGGCCAGGGGCAGGGCAGGAAGGTGGGACCACTACCCCAAGGTGGCCAGGGGCAGGGCAGGAAGGTGGGACCACTACCCCAAGGAGGCCAGGGGCAGGAAGGTGGGACCACTACCCCAAGGTGGCCAGGGCCAGGGCAGGAAGGTGGGACCACTACCCCAAGGAGGCCAGGGGCAGGAAGGTGGGACCACTACCCCAAGGAAGCCAGGCCAGGGGCAGGAAGGTGGGACCACTACCACAAGGTGGCCAGGGCAGGAAGGTGGGACCACAACCCCAAGGAGGCCAGGGGCAGGAAGGTGGGACCAATACCCCAAGGTGGCCAGGGCAGGGCAGGAAGGTGGGACCACTACCCCAAGGAGGCCAGGGGCAGGAAGGTGGGACCAATACCCCAAGGTGGCCAGGGCAGGAAGTTGGGACCATTACCCCAAGGAGGCCAGGGGCAGGGCAGGAAGGTGGGACCACTACCCCAAGGTGGCCAGGCCAGGGGCAGGAAGGTGGGACCACTACCCCAAGGAGGCCAGGCCAGGGGCAGGAAGGTGGGACCACTACCCCAAGGTGGCCAGGGGCAGGGCAGGAAGGTGGGACCACTACCCCAAGGAGGCCAGGGGCAGGGCAGGAAGGTGGGACCAATACCCCAAGGTGGCCAGGGCAGGAAGGTGGGACCACTACCCCAAGGAGGCCAGGGGCAGGAAATTGGGACCACTACCCGAAGGAAGCCAGGCCAGGGGCAGGAAGGTGGGACCACTACCCCAAGGAGGCCAGGCCAGGTGCAGGAAGGTGAGACCACTACCCCAAGGTGGCCAGGGCAGGGCAGAAAGGTGGGACCACTACCCCAAGGAGGCCAGGGGCAGGGCAGGAAGGTGGGACCAATACCCCAAGGTGGTCAGGGCAGGAAGGTGGGACCACTACCCCAAGGAGGCCAGGCCAGGGCAGGAAGGTGGGACCACTACCCCAAGGAGGCCAGGCCAGGAAGGTGGGACCACTACCCCAAGGAGGCCAGGGGCAGGAAGGTGGGACCACTACTCCAAGGAAGCCAGGGGCAGGGCAGGAAGGTGGGACCACTACCCCAAGGAGGCCAGGGGCAGGAAGGTGGGACCACTACCCCAAGGAGGCCAGGCCAGGGCAGGAAGGTGGGACCACTACCCAAAGGAGGCCAGGGGCAGGAAGGTAGGACAAATACCCCAAGGTGGCCAGGGCAGGGCAGGAAGGTTGGACCACTACCCCAAGGAGGCCAGGGGCTGGAAGGTGGGACCTCTACCCCAAGGAGGCCAGGAGCAGGAAGGTGGGACCACTACCCCAAGGAGGCCAGGCCAGGGCAGGAAGTGGGACCACTACCCCAAGGAGGCCAGGGGCAGGAAGGTGGGACCACTACCCCAAGGAGGCCAGGGCAGGGCAGGAAGGTGGGACCACTACCCCAAGGAGGCCAGGGGCAGGTAGGTGGGACCACTACCCCAAGGAGGCCAGGGGCAGGGCAGGAAGGTGGGACCACTACCCTAAGGAGGCCAGGGGCAGGGCAGTAAGGTGGAACCACTACCCCAAGGTGGCCAGGCCAGGGGCAGGAAGGTGGGACCACTACCCCAAGGAGGCCAGCCCAGGGCAGGAAGGTGGGACCAATACCCCAAGGTGGCCAGGGGCAGGGCAGGAAGGTGGAACCACTACCCCAAGGTGGCCAGGGCAGGAAGGTGGGACCACTACCCCAAGGAGACCAGGGTGCAGAGCAGGAAGGTGGGACCACTTCCCCAAGGAGGCCAGGGGCAGGGCAGGAAGGTGGGACCACTACCCCAGGAGGCCAGGGGCAGGAAGGTGGGACCACTACCCCAAGGAGACCAGGGCAGAGCAGGAAGGTGGGACCACTTCCCCAAGGTGGCCAGGGGCAGGAAGGTGGGACCACTACCCTAAGGAGGCCAGGGGTAGGAAGGTGGGACCACTACCCTAAGGAGGCCAGGGGCAGGAAGGTGGGACCACTACGCCAAGGAGGCCAGGGGCAGGGCAGGAAGGTGGGACCACTACCCCAAGGAGGCCAGGGGCAGGGCAGGAAGGTGGGACAACTACCCCAAGGTGGCCAGGGCAGGGCAGGAAGGTGGGACCAATACCCCAAGGTGGCCAGGGGCAGGGCAGGAAGGTGGGACCACTACCCCAAGGAGGCCAGGGGCAGGAAGGTGGGACCACTACCCCAAGGTGGCCAGGGGCATGAAGGTGGGACTACTACCCCAAAGAGGCCAGGGGCAGGGCAGGAAGGTGGGACCACTACCCCAAGGTGGCCAGGGGCAGGGCAGGAATGTGGGACCACTACCCCAAGGAGGCCAGGGGCAGGAAGGTGGGACCACTACCCCAAGGTGGCCAGGGCCAGGGCAGGAAGGTGGGACCACTACCCCAAGGAGGCCAGGGGCAGGAAGGTGGGACCACTACCCCAAGGAGGCCAGGCCAGGGGCAGGAAGGTGGGACCACTACCCCAAGGTGGCCAGGGCAGGAAGGTGGGACCACTACCCCAAGGTGGCCAGGGCAGGAAGGTGGGACCACTACCCCAAGGAGGCCAGGGCAGGGCAGGAAGGTGGGACCACTACCCCAAGGAGGCCAGGGGCAGGAAGGTGGGACCAATACCCCAAGGTGGCCAGGGCAGGAAGTTGGGACCATTACCCCAAGGAGGCCAGGGGCAGGGCAGGAAGGTGGGACCACTACCCCAAGGTGGCCAGGCCAGGGGCAGGAAGGTGGGACCACTACCCCAAGGAGGCCAGGCCAGGGGCAGGAAGGTGGGACCACTACCCCAAGGTGGCCAGGGGCAGGGCAGGAAGGTGGGACCACTACCCCAAGGAGGCCAGGGGCAGGGCAGGAAGGTGGGACCAATACCCCAAGGTGGCCAGGGCAGGAAGGTGGGACCACTACCCCAAGGAGGCCAGGGGCAGGAAATTGGGACCACTACCCCAAGGAAGCCAGGCCAGGGGCAGGAAGGTGGGACCACTACCCCAAGGAGGCCAGGCCAGGGGCAGGAAGGTGGGACCACTACCCCAAGGTGGCCAGGGCAGGGCAGAAAGGTGGGACCACTACCCCAAGGAGGCCAGGGGCAGGGCAGGAAGGTGGGACCAATACCCCAAGGTGGCCAGGGCAGGAAGGTGGGACCACTACCCCAAGGAGGCCAGGCCAGGGCAGGAAGGTGGGACCACTACCCCAAGGAGGCCAGGCCAGGAAGGTGGGACCACTACCCCAAGGAAGCCAGGGGCAGGAAGGTGGGACCACTACCCCAAGGAAGCCAGGGGCAGGGCAGGAAGGTGGGACTACTACCCCAAGGAGGCCAGGGGCAGGAAGGTGGGACCACTACCCCATGGAGGACAGGGGCAGGAAGGTGGGACCACTACCCCAAGGAGGCCAGGCCAGGGGCAGGAAGGTGGGACCACTACCCCAAGGTGGCCAGGGCAGGGCAGAAAGGTGGGACCACTACCCCAAGGAGGCCAGGGGCAGGGCAGGAAGGTGGGACCAATACCCCAAGGTGGCCAGGGCAGGAAGGTGGGACCACTACCCCAAGGAGGCCAGGCCAGGGCAGGAAGGTGGGACCACTACCCAAAGGAGGCCAGGGGCAGGAAGGTGGGACCACTACCCCATGGAGGACAGGGGCAGGAAGGTGGGACCACTACCCCAAGGTGGCAAGGGCAGGAAGGTGGGACCACTACCCCAAGGAGGCCAATGGCAGGAAGGTGGGACCACTACCCCAAGGACGCCAGGGGTAGGAAGGTGGGACCACTACCCCAAGGTGGCCAGGGGCAGGAAGGTGGGACCACTACCCCAATGAGGCCAGGGGCTGGAAGGTGGGACCACTACCCCAAGGAGGCCAGGGGCAGGAAGGTAGGACTACTACCCCAAGGAGGCCAGGCCAGGGCAGGAAGGGGGGACCACTACCCCAAGGAGGCCAGGGGCAGGAAGGTGGGACCACTACCCCAAGGAGGCCAGGGCAGGGCAGGAAGATGGGACCACTACCCCAAAAATGGCCAGGGGCAGGTAGGTGGGACCACTACCCCAAGGAGGCCAGGGGCAGGGCAGGAAGGTGGGACCACTACCCCAAGGAGGCCAGGGGCAGGGCAGTAAGGTGGGACCACTACCCCAAGGAGGCCAGGGGCAGGAAGGTGGGACCACTACCCCATGGAAGCCAGGGGCAGGAAGGTGGGACCACTACCCCAAGGAGGCCAGGCCAGGGCAGGAAGGTGGGACCACTACCCCAAAGAGGCCAGGGGCAGGAAGGTGGGACCACTACCCCAAAGAGGCCAGGGGCAGGAAGGTGGGACCACTACCCCAAGGAGGCCAGGGCAGGGCAGAAAGGTGGGACCACTACCCCAAGGAGGCCAGGGGCAGGTAGGTGGGACCACTACCCCAAGGAGGCCAGGGGCAGGGCAGGAAGGTGGGACCACTACCCTAAGGAGGCCAGGGGCAGGGCAGTAAGGTGGAACCACTACCCCAAGGTGGCCAGGCCAGGGGCAGGAAGGTGGGACCACTACCCCAAGGAGGCCAGCCCAGGGCAGGAAGGTGGGACCAATACCCCAAGGTGGCCAGGGGCAGGGCAGGAAGGTGGAACCACTACCCCAAGGTGGCCAGGGCAGGAAGGTGGGACCACTACCCCAAGGAGACCAGGGCAGAGCAGGAAGGTGGGACCACTTCCCCAAGGAGGCCAGGGGCAGGGCAGGAAGGTGGGACCACTACCCCAGGAGGCCAGGGGCAGGAAGGTGGGACCACTACCCCAAGGAGACCAGGGCAGAGCAGGAAGGTGGGACCACTTCCCAAAGGTGGCCAGGGGAAGGAAGGTGGGACCACTACCCTAAGGAGGCCAGGGGCAGGAAGGTGGGACCACTACGCCAAGGAGGCCAGGGGCAGGGCAGGAAGGTGGGACCACTACCCCAAGGTGGCAAGGGGCAGGGCAGGAAGGTGGGACAACTACCCCAAGGTGGCCATGGCAGGGCAGGAAGGTGGGACCAATACCCCAAGGTGGCCAGGGGCAGGGCAGGAAGGTGGGACCACTACCCCAAGGAGGCCAGGTTTGGGCAGGAAGGTGGGACCACTACCCCAAGGAGGCCAGGGGCAGGGCAGGAAGGTGGGACCACTACCCCAAGGTGGCCAGGCCAGGGCAGGAAGGTGGGACCACTACCCCAAGGTGGCCAGGGCAGGAAGGTGGGACCACTACCCCAAGGTGGCCAGGGGCAGGAAGGTGGGACTACTACCCCAAAGAGGCCAGGGGCAGGGCAGGAAGGTGGGACCACTACCCCAAGGTGGCCAGGGGCAGGGCAGGAAGGTGGGACCACTACCCCAAGGAGGCCAGGGGCAGGAAGGTGGGACCACTACCCCAAGGTGGCCAGGGCCAGGGCAGGAAGGTGGGACCACTTCCCCAAGGAGGCCAGGGGCAGGAAGGTGGGACCACTACCCCAAGGAAGCCAGGCCAGGAAGGTGGGACCACTACCCCAAGGTGTCCAGGGCAGGAAGGTGGGACCACAACCCCAAGGAGGCCAGGGGCAGGAAGGTGGGACCAATACCCCAAGGTGGCCAGGGCAGGGCAGGAAGGTGGGACCACTACCCCAAGGAGGCCAGGGGCAGGAAGGTGGGACCAATACCCCAAGGTGGCCAGGGCAGGAAGTTGGGACCATTACCCCAAGGAGGCCAGGGGCAGGGCAGGAAGGTGGGACCACTACCCTAAGGTGGCCAGGCCAGGGGCAGGAAGGTGGGACCACTACCCCAAGGAGGCCAGGCCAAGGGCAGTAAGATGGGACCACTACCCCAAGGTGGCCAGGGGCAGGGCAGGAAGGTGGGACCACTACCCCAAGGAGGCCAGGGGCAGGGCAGGAAGGTGGGACCAATACCCCAAGGTGGCCAGGGCAGGAAGGTGGGACCACTACCCCAAGGAGGCCAGGGGCAGGAAATTGGGACCACTACCCGAAGGAAGCCAGGCCAGGGGCAGGAAGGTGGGACCACTACCCCAAGGAGGCCAGGCCAGGTGCAGGAAGGTGGGACCACTACCCCAAGGTGGCCAGGGCAGGGCAGAAAGGTGGGACCACTACCCCAAGGAGGCCAGGGGCAGGGCAGGAAGGTGGGACCAATACCCCAAGGTGGCCAGGGCAGGAAGGTGGGACCACTACCCCAAGGAGGCCAGGCCAGGGCAGGAAGGTGGGACCACTACCCCAAGGAGGCCAGGCCAGGAAGGTGGGACCACTACCCCAAGGAGGCCAGGGGCAGGAAGGTGGGACCACTACTCCAAGGAAGCCAGGGGCAGGGCAGGAAGGTGGGACCACTACCCCAAGGAGGCCAGGGGCAGGAAGGTGGGACCACTACCCCAAGGAGGCCAGGCCAGGGCAGGAAGGTGGGACCACTACCCAAAGGAGGCCAGGGGCAGGAAGGTAGGACCAATACCCCAAGGAGTCCAGGGCAGGGCAGGAAGGTTGGACCACTACCCCAAGGAGGCCAGGGGCTGGAAGGTGGGACCTCTACCCCAAGGAGGCCAGGAGCAGGAAGGTGGGACCACTACCCCAAGGAGGCCAGGCCAGGGCAGGAAGGTGGGACCACTACCCCAAAGAGGCCAGGGGCAGGAAGGTGGACCACTACCCCAAGGAGGCCAGGGCAGGGCAGGAAGGTGGGACCACTACCCCAAGGAGGCCAGGGGCAGGTAGGTGGGACCACTACCCCAAGGAGGCCAGGGGCAGGGCAGGAAGGTGGGACCACTACCCTAAGGAGGCCAGGGGCAGGGCAGTAAGGTGGAACCACTACCCCAAGGTGGCCAGGCCAGGGGCAGGAAGGTGGGACCACTACCCCAAGGAGGCCAGCCCAGGGCAGGAAGGTGGGACCAATACCCCAAGGTGGCCAGGGGCAGGGCAGGAAGGTGGAACCACTACCCCAAGGTGGCCAGGGCAGGAAGGTGGGACCACTACCCCAAGGAGACCAGGGTGCAGAGCAGGAAGGTGGGACCACTTCCCCAAGGAGGCCAGGGGCAGGGCAGGAAGGTGGGACCACTACCCCAGGAGGCCAGGGGCAGGAAGGTGGGACCACTACCCCAAGGAGACCAGGGCAGAGCAGGAAGGTGGGACCACTTCCCCAAGGTGGCCAGGGGCAGGAAGGTGGGACCATTACCCTAAGGAGGCCAGGGGCAGGAAGGTGGGACCACTACGCCAAGGAGGCCAGGGGCAGGGCAGGAAGGTGGGACCACTACCCCAAGGTGGCCAGGGGCAGGAAGGTGGGACCACTACCCCAAGGAGGCCAGGGGCAGGGCAGGAAGGTGGGACAACTACCCCAAGGTGGCCAGGGCAGGGCAGGAAGGTGGGACCAATACCCCAAGGTGGCCAGGGGCAGGGCAGGAAGGTGGGACCACTACCCCAAGGAGGCCAGGGGCAGGAAGGTGGGACCACTACCCCAAGGTGGCCAGGGGCATGAAGGTGGGACTACTACCCCAAAGAGGCCAGGGGCAGGGCAGGAAGGTGGGACCACTACCCCAAGGTGGCCAGGGGCAGGGCAGGAAGGTGGGACCACTACCCCAAGGAGGCCAGGGGCAGGAAGGTGGGACCACTACCCCAAGGAGGCCAGGCCAGGGGCAGGAAGGTGGGACCACTACCCCAAGGTGGCCAGGGCAGGAAGGTGGGACCACTACCCCAAGGTGGCCAGGGCAGGAAGGTGGGACCACTACCCCAAGGAAGCCAGGGCAGGGCAGGAAGGTGGGACCACTACCCCAAGGAGGCCAGGGGCAGGAAGGTGGGACCAATACCCCAAGGTGGCCAGGGCAGGAAGTTGGGACCATTACCCCAAGGAGGCCAGGGCCAGGGCAGGAAGGTGGGACCACTACCCCAAGGAGGCCAGGCCAGGGGCAGGAAGGTGGGACCACTACCCCAAGGTGGCCAGGGGCAGGGCAGGAAGGTGGGACCACTACCCCAAGGAGGCCAGGGGCAGGGCAGGAAGGTGGGACCAATACCCCAAGGTGGCCAGGGCAGGAAGGTGGGACCACTACCCCAAGGAGGCCAGGGGCAGGAAATTGGGACCACTACCCCAAGGAAGCCAGGCCAGGGGCAGGAAGGTGGGACCACTACCCCAAGGAGGCCAGGCCAGGGGCAGGAAGGTGGGACCACTACCCCAAGGTGGCCAGGGCAGGGCAGAAAGGTGGGACCACTACCCCAAGGAGGCCAGGGGCAGGGCAGGAAGGTGGGACCAATACCCCAAGGTGGCCAGGGCAGGTAGGTGGGACCACTACCCCAAGGAGGCCAGGCCAGGGCAGGAAGGTGGGACCACTACCCCAAGGAGGCCAGGCCAGGAAGGTGGGACCACTACCCCAAGGAGGCCAGGGGCAGGAAGGTGGGACCACTACCCCAAGGAAGCCAGGGGCAGGGCAGGAAGGTGGGACTACTACCCCAAGGAGGCCAGGGGCAGGAAGGTGGGACCACTACCCCAAGGAGGCCAGGCCAGGGCAGGAAGGTGGGACCACTACCCAAAGGAGGCCAGGGACAGGAAGGTGGGACCAATACCCCAAGGTGGCCAGGGCAGGGCAGGAAGGTGGGACCACTACTCCAAGGTGGCCAGGGCAGGAAGGTGGGACCACTACCCCATGGAGGACAGGGGCAGGAAGGTGGGACCACTACCCCAAGGTGGCCAGGGCAGGAAGGTGGGACCA
The DNA here is from genome assembly GCF_040958095.1 of Procambarus clarkii. NCBI lineage: Eukaryota > Metazoa > Arthropoda > Malacostraca > Decapoda > Cambaridae > Procambarus > Procambarus clarkii. The sequence continues at coordinate 3,661,113 of NW_027189130.1, forward strand.
CTACCCCAAGGAGGCCAGGGGCAGGGCAGGAAGGTGGGACCACTACCCCAAGGAGGCCAGGGGCAGGAAGGTGGGACCACTACCCCAAGGAGGCCAGGGGCAGGAAGGTGGGACCACTACCCCAAGGAGGCCAATGGCAGGAAGGTGGGACCACTACCCCAAGGACGCCAGGGGCAGGAAGGTGGGACCACTACCCCAAGGTGGCCAGGGGCAGGAAGGTGGGACCACTACCCCAATGAGGCCAGGGGCTGGAAGGTGGGACCACTACCCCAAGGAGGCCAGGGGCAGGAAGGTATTACCACTACCCCAGGGAGGCCAGGCCAGGGCAGGAAGGGGGGACCACTACCCCAAGGAGGCCAGGCCAAGGCAGGAAGGTGGGAACACTACCCCAAGGAGGCCAGACCAGGGAAGGAAGGTGGGACCACTACCCCAAGGAGGCCAGGGGCAGGAAGGTGGGACCACTACCCCAAGGAGGCCAGGGCAGGGCAGGAAGATGGGACCACTACCCCAAGGAGGCCAGGGGCAGGTAGGTGGGACCACTACCCCAAGGAGGCCAGGGGCAGGGCAGGAAGGTGGGACCACTACCCCAAGGAGGCCAGGGGCAGGGCAGTAAGGTGGGACCACTACCCCAAGGAGGCCAGGGGCAGGAAGGTGGGACCACTACCCCAAGGAGGCCAGGGCAGGAAGGTGGGACCACTACCCCAAGGTGGCCAGGTGCAGGAAGGTGGGACCACTACCCCAAGGAGGCCAGGGGCAGGGCAGGAAGGTGGGACAACTACCCCAAGGTGGCCAGGGCAGGGCAGGAAGGTGGGACCAATACCCCAAGGTGGCCAGGGGCTGGGCAGGAAGGTGGGACCACTACCCCAAGGAGGCCAGGTTTGGGCAGGAAGGTGGGACCACTACCCCAAGGAGGCCAGGGGCAGGGCAGGAAGGTGGGACCACTACCCCAAGGTGGCCAGGCCAGGGCAGGAAGGTGGGACCACTACCCCAAGGTGGCCAGGGCAGGAAGGTGGGACCACTACCCCAAGGTGGCCAGGGGCAGGAAGGTGGGACTACTACCCCAAAGAGGCCAGGGGCAGGGCAGGAAGGTGGGACCACTACCCCAAGGTGGCCAGGGGCAGGGCAGGAAGGTGGGACCACTACCCCAAGGAGGCCAGGGGCAGGAAGGTGGGACCACTACCCCAAGGTGGCCAGGGCCAGGGCAGGAAGGTGGGACCACTACCCCAAGGAGGCCAGGGGCAGGAAGGTGGGACCACTACCCCAAGGAGGCCAGGCCAGGGGCAGGAAGGTGGGACCACTACCCCAAGGTGGCCAGGGCAGGAAGGTGGGACCACTACCCCAAGGAGGCCAGGGGCAGGAAGGTGGGACCACTACCCCAAGGAGGCCAGGCCAGGGCAGGAAGGTGGGACCACAACCCCAAGGAGGCCAGGGGCAGGAAGGTGGGACCAATACCCCAAGGTGGCCAGGGCAGGGCAGGAAGGTGGGACCACTACCCCAAGGAGGCCAGGGGCAGGAAGGTGGGACCAATATCCCAAGGTGGCCAGGGCAGGAAGTTGGGACCATTACCTCAAGGAGGCCAGGGGCAGGGCAGGAAGGTGGGACCACTACCCCAAGGTGGCCAGGCCAGGGGCAGGAAGGTGGGACCACTACCCCAAGGAGGCCAGGCCAGGGGCAGGAAGGTGGGACCACTACCCCAAGGTGGCCAGGGGCAGGGCAGGAAGGTGGGACCACTACCCCAAGGAGGCCAGGGGCAGGGCAGGAAGGTGGGACCAATACCCCAAGGTGGCCAGGGCAGGAAGGTGGGACCACTACCCCAAGGAGGCCAGGGGCAGGAAATTGGGACCACTACCCCAAGAAAGCCAGGCCAGGGGCAGGAAGGTGGGACCACTACCCCAAGGAGGCCAGGCCAGGGGCAGGAAGGTGGGACCACTACCCCAAGGTGGCCAGGGCAGGGCAGAAAGGTGGGACCACTACCCCAAGGAGGCCAGGGGCAGGGCAGGAAGGTGGGACCAATACCCCAAGGTGGCCAGGGCAGGAAGGTGGGACCACTACCCCAAGGAGGCCAGGCCAGGGCAGGAAGGTGGGACCACTACCCCAAGGAGGCCAGGCCAGGAAGGTGGGACCACTACCCCAAGGAGGCCAGGGGCAGGAAGGTGGGACCACTACCCCAAGGAAGCCAGGGGCAGGGCAGGAAGGTGGGACCACTACCCCAAGGAGGCCAGGGGCAGGAAGGTGGGACCACTACCCCAAGGAGGCCAGGCCAGGGCAGGAAGGTGGGACCACTACCCAAAGGAGGCCAGGGGCAGGAAGGTGGGACCAATACCCCAAGGTGGCCAGGGCAGGGCAGGAAGGTGGGACCACTACTCCAAGGTGGCCAGGGCAGGAAGGTGGGACCACTACCCCAAGGAGGCCAGGGGCAGGAAGGTGGGACCACTACCCCAAGGTGGCCAGGGCAGGAAGGTGGGACCACTACCCCAAGGAGGCCAGGGGCAGGGCAGGAAGGTGCGACCACTACCCCAAGGAGGCCAGGGGCAGGAAGGTGGGACCACTACCCCAAGGAGACCGGGGGCAGGAAGGTGGGACCACTACCCCAAGGAGGCCAGGGGCAGGAAGGTGGGACCACTACCCCAAGGAGGCCAGGGGCAGGAAGGTGGGACCACTACCCCAAGGAGGCCAGGGGCAGGAAGGTGGGACCACTACCCCAAAGACGCCAGGGGCAGGAAGGTGGGACCACTACCCCAAGGTGGCCAGGGGCAGGAAGGTGGGACCACTACCCCAAGGAGGCCAGGGGCTGGAAGGTGGGACCACTACCCCAAGGAGGCCAGGGGCAGGAAGGTGGGACCACTACCCTAAGGAGGCCAGGCCAGGGCAGGAAGGGGGGACCACTACCCCAAGGAGGCCAGGCCAGGGCAGGAAGGTGGGAACACTACCCCAAGGAGGCCAGACCAGGGCAGGAAGGTGGGACCACTACCCCAAGGAGGCCAGGGGCAGGAAGGTGGGACCACTACCCCAAGGAGGCCAGGGCAGGGCAGGAAGATGGGACCACTACCCCAAGGAGGCCAGGGGCAGGTAGGTGGGACCACTACCCCAAGGAGGCCAGGGGCAGGGCAGGAAGGTGGGACCACTACCCCAAGGAGGCCAGGGGCAGGGCAGTAAGGTGGGACCACTATCCCAAGGAGGCCAGGGGCAAGAAGGTGGGACCACTACCCCAAGGAGGCCATGGCAGGTCAGGAAGGTGGGACCACTACCCCAAGGAGGCCAGGGCAGGAAGGTGGGACCACTACCCCAAGGAGGCCAGGGGCTGGAAGGTGGGACCACTACCCCAAGGAGGCCAGGGGCAGGAAGGTGGGACCACTACCCCAAGGAGGCCAGGGCAGGTCAGGAAGGTGGGACCAATACCCCAAGGTGGCCTGGGCAGGAAGTTGGGACCATTACCCCAAGGAGGCCAGGGCAGGAAGGTGGGACCACTACCCCAAGGTGGCCAGGCCAGGGGCAGGAAGGTGGGACCACTACCCCAAGGAGGCCAGGCCAGGGCAGGAAGGTGGGACCACTACCCCAAGGTGGCCAGGGCCAGGGGCAGGAAGGTGGGACCACTACCCCAAGGAGGCCAGGCCAGGGGCAGGAAGGTGGGACCACTACCCAAAGGTGGCCAGGGCAGGAAGGTGGGACCACTCCCCCAAGGTGGCAAGGGCAGGAAGGTGTGACCACTACCCCAAGGAGGCCAGGGGCAGGGCAGGAAGGTGGGACCAATACCCCAAGGTGGCCTGGCCAGGGCAGGAAGGTGGGACTACTACCCCAAGGTGGCCAGGGCAGGGCAGGAAGGTGGGACCACTACCCCAAGGAGGCCAGGCCAGGGCAGGAAGGTGGGACCACTACCCCAAGGAGGACAGGGGCAGGAAGGTGGAACCACTACCCTAAGGAGATCAGGGGCAGGGCAGGAAGGTGGGACCACTACCCCAAGGAGGCCAGGGGCAGGGCAGGAAGGTGGGACCACTACCCCAAGGTGGCCAGGGCAGGGCAGGAAGGTGGGACCACTACCCCAAGCAGGCCAGGGGCAGGGCAGGAAGGTGGGACCACTACCCCAAGGTGGCCAGGCCAGGGCAGGAAGGTGGGACCAATACCCCAAGGAGGCCAGGGCAGGAAGGTGGGACCACTACCCCAAGCTGGCCAGGGGCAGGGCAGGAAGGTGGGACCACTACCCCAAGGTGGCCAGGCCAGGGCAGGGCAGGAAGGTGGAACCAATACCCCAAGGAGGCCAGGCCAGGGCAGGGCAGGAAGGTGGGACCAATACCCCAAGGAGGCCAGGGCAGGAAGGTGGGACCACTACCCCAAGGAGGCCAGGCCAGGAAGGTGGGACCACTACCCCAAGGAGGCCAGGGGCAGGAAGGTGGGACCAATACCCCAAGGTAGCCAGGGCAGGGCAGGAAGGTGGGACCACTACTCCAAGGTGGCCAGGGCAGGAAGGTGGGACCACTACCCCAAGGAGGAAAGGGGCAGGAAGGTGGGACCACTACCCCAAGGTGGCCAGGGCAGGAAGGTGGGACCACTACCCCAAGGTGGCCAGGGGCAGGGCAGGAAGGTGGGACCACTACCCTAAGGTGGCCAGGGCAGGAAGGTGGGACCAATACCCCAAGGTGGCCAGGGCAGGAAGGTGGGACCACTACCCCAAGGAGGCCAGGGCAGGTCAGGAAGGTGGGACCACTACCCCAAGGAGGCCAGGGCAGGAAGGTGGGACCACTACCCCAAGGAGGCCAGGGCAGGTCAGGAAGGTGGGACCAATACCCCAAGGTGGCCTGGGCAGGAAGTTGGGACCATTACCCCAAGGAGGCCAGGGCCAGGGCAGGAAGGTGGGACCACTACCCCAAGGTGGCCAGGCCAGGGGCAGGAAGGTGGGACCACTACCCCAAGGAGGCCAGGCCAGGGCAGGAAGGTGGGACCACTACCCCAAGGTGGCCAGGGCCAGGGGCAGGAAGGTGGGACCACTACCCCAAGGAGGCCAGGCCAGGGGCAGGAAGGTGGGACCACTACCCCAAGGTGGCCAGGGCAGGAAGGTGGGACCACTACCCCAAGGTGGCAAGGGCAGGAAGGTGGGACCACTACCCCAAGGAGGCCAGGGGCAGGGCAGGAAGGTGGGACCAATACCCCAAGGTGGCCTGGCCAGGGCAGGAAGGTGGGACCACTACCCCAAGGTGGCCAGGGCAGGGCAGGAAGGTGGGACCACTCCCCCAAGGAGGCCAGGCCAGGGCAGGAAGGTGGGACCACTACCCCAAGGAGGACAGGGGCAGGAAGGTGGGACCACTACCCTAAGGAGATCAGGGGCAGGGCAGGAAGGTGGGACCACTACCCCAAGGAGGCCAGGGGCAGGGCAGGAAGGTGGGACCACTACCCCAAGGTGGCCAGGGCAGGGCAGGAAGGTGGGACCACTACCCCAAGCAGGCCAGGGGCAGGGCAGGAAGGTGGGACCACTACCCCAAGGTGGCCAGGCCAGGGCAGGAAGGTGGGACCAATACCCCAAAGAGGCCAGGGCAGGAAGGTGGGACCACTACCCCAAGCAGGGCAGGGCAGGAAGGTGGGACCACTACCCCAAGGTGGCCAGGCCAGGGCAGGGCAGGAAGGTGGGACCAATACCCCAAGGAGGCCAGGGCAGGAAGGTGGGACCACTACCCCAAGGAGGCCAGGCCAGGGCAGGAAGGTGGGACCACTACCCCAAGGAGGCCAGGGGGAGGAAGGTGGGACCAATACCCCAAGGTGGCCAGGGCAGGGCAGGAAGGTGGGACCACTACTCCAAGGTGGCCAGGGCAGGAAGGTGGGACCACTACCCCAAGGAGGAAAGGGGCAGGAAGGTGGGACCACTACCCCAAGGTGGCCAGGGCAGGAAGGTGGGACCACTACCCCAAGGTGGCCAGGGGCAGGGCATTAAGGTGGGACCACTACCCTAAGGTGGCCAGGGCAGGAAGGTGGGACCAACACCCCAAGGTGGCCAGGGCAGGAAGGTGGGACCACTACCCCAAGGAGGCCACGGTCAGGAAGGTGGGACCACTACCCGAAGGAGGCCAGGGGCAGGAAGGTGGGACCACTACCCCAATGTGGCCAGGGCAGGAAGGTGGGACCACTACCCCAAGGAGGCCAGGGGCAGGTAAGGAAGGTGCGACCACTACCCCAAGGAGGCCAGGGGCAGGAAGGTGGGACCACTACCCCAAGGAGACCGGGGGCAGGAAGGTGGGACCACTACCCCAAGGAGGCCAGGGGCAGGAAGGTGGGACCACTACCCCAAGGAGGCCAGGGGCAGGAAGGTGGGACCACTACCCCAAGGAGGCCAGGGGCAGGAAGGTGGGACCACTACCCCAAGGAGGCCAGGGGCAGGAAGGTGGGACCACTACCCCAAAGACGCCAGGGGCAGGAAGGTGGGACCACTACCCCAAGGTGGCCAGGGGCAGGAAGGTGGGACCACTACCCCAAGGAGGCCAGGGGCTGGAAGGTGGGACCACTACCCCAAGGAGGCCAGGGGCAGGAAGGTGGGACCACTACCCTAAGGAGGCCAGGGCAGGAAGGGGGGACCACTACCCCAAGGAGGCCAGGCCAGGGCAGGAAGGTGGGAACACTACCCCAAGGAGGCCAGACCAGGGCAGGAAGGTGGGACCACTACCCCAAGGAGGCCAGGGGCAGGAAGGTGGGACCACTACCCCAAGGAGGCCAGGGCAGGGCAGGAAGATGGGACCACTACCCCAAGGAGGCCAGGGGCAGGTAGGTGGGACCACTACCCCAAGGAGGCCAGGGGCAGGGCAGGAAGGTGGGACCACTACCCCAAGGAGGCCAGGGGCAGGGCAGTAAGGTGGGACGACTATCCCAAGGAGGCCAGGGGCAAGAAGGTGGGACCACTACCCCAAGGAGGCCAGGGCAGGTCAGGAAGGTGGGACCACTACCCCAAGGAGGCCAGGGCAGGAAGGTGGGACCACTACCCCAAGGAGGCCAGGGCAGGTCAGGAAGGTGGGACCACTACCCCAAGGAGGCCAGGGGCAGGAAGGTGGGACCACTACCCCAAGGAGGCCAGGGCAGGTCAGGAAGGTGGGACCAATACCCCAAGGTGGCCTGGGCAGGAAGTTGGGACCATTACCCCAAGGAGGCCAGGGCCAGGGCAGGAAGGTGGGACCACTACCCCAAGGTGGCCAGGCCAGGGCAGGAAGGTGGGACCACTACCCCAAGGTGGCCAGGGCCAGGGGCAGGAAGGTGGGACCACTACCCCAAGGAGGCCAGGCCAGGGGCAGGAAGGTGGGACCACTACCCCAAGGTGGCCAGGGCAGGAAGGTGGGACCACTCCCCCAAGGTGGCAAGGGCAGGAAGGTGTGACCACTACCCCAAGGAGGCCAGGGGCAGGGCAGGAAGGTGGGACCAATACCCCAAGGTGGCCTGGCCAGGGCAGGAAGGTGGGACTACTACCCCAAGGTGGCCAGGGCAGGGCAGGAAGGTGGGACCACTACCCCAAGGAGGCCAGGCCAGGGCAGGAAGGTGGGACCACTACCCCAAGGAGGACAGGGGCAGGAAGGTGGGACCACTACCCTAAGGAGATCAGGGGCAGGGCAGGAAGGTGGGACCACTACCCCAAGGAGGCCAGGGGCAGGGCAGGAAGGTGGGACCACTACCCCAAGGTGGCCAGGGCATGGCAGGAAGGTGGGACCACTACCCCAAGCAGGCCAGGGGCAGGGCAGGAAGGTGGGACCACTACCCCAAGGTGGCCAGGCCAGGGCAGGAAGGTGGGACCAATACCCCAAGGAGGCCAGGGCAGGAAGGTGGGACCACTACCCCAAGCAGGCCAGGGGCAGGGCAGGAAGGTGGGACCACTACCCCAAGGTGGCCAGGCCAGGGCAGGGCAGGAAGGTGGGACCAATACCCCAAGGAGGCCAGGGCAGGAAGGTGGGACCACTACCCCAAGGAGGCCAGGGCAGGAAGGTGGGACCACTACCCCAAGGAGGCCAGGGGCAGGAAGGTGGGACCAATACCCCAAGGTGGCCAGGGCAGGGCAGGAAGGTGGGACCACTACTCCAAGGTGGCCAGGGCAGGAAGGTGGGACCACTACCCCAAGGAGGAAAGGGGCAGGAAGGTGGGACCACTACCCCAAGATGGCCAGGGCAGGAAAGTGGGACCACTACCCCAAGGTGGCCAGGGGCAGGGCAGGAAGGTGGGACCACTACCCTAAGGTGGCCAGGGCAGGAAGGTGGGACCAATACCCCAAGGTGGCCAGGGCAGGAAGGTGGGACCACTACCCCAAGGAGGCCAGGGCAGGTCAGGAAGGTGGGACCACTACCCCAAGGAGGCCAGGGCAGGAAGGTGGGACCACTACCCCAAGGAGGCCAGGGCAGGTCAGGAAGGTGGGACCAATACCCCAAGGTGGCCTGGGCAGGAAGTTGGGACCATTACCCCAAGGAGGCCAGGGCCAGGGCAGGAAGGTGGGACCACTACCCCAAGGTGGCCAGGCCAGGGGCAGGAAGGTGGGACCACTACCCCAAGGAGGCCAGGCCAGGGCAGGAAGGTGGGACCACTACCCCAAGGTGGCCAGGGCCAGGGGCAGGAAGGTGGGACCACTACCCCAAGGAGGCCAGGCCAGGGGCAGGAAGGTGGGACCACTACCCCAAGGTGGCCAGGGCAGGAAGGTGGGACCACTACCCCAAGGTGGCAAGGGCAGGAAGGTGTGACCACTACCCCAAGGAGGCCAGGGGCAGGGCAGGAAGGTGGGACCAATACCCCAAGGTGGCCTGGCCAGGGCAGGAAGGTGGGACCACTACCCCAAGGTGGCCAGGGCAGGGCAGGAAGGTGGGACCACTACCCCAAGGAGGCCAGGCCAGGGCAGGAAGGTGGGACCACTACCCCAAGGAGGACAGGGGCAGGAAGGTGGGACCACTACCCTAAGGAGATCAGGGGCAGGGCAGGAAGGTGGGACCACTACCCCAAGGAGGCCAGGGGCAGGGCAGGAAGGTGGGACCACTACCCCAAGGTGGCCAGGGCAGGGCAGGAAGGTGGGACCACTACCCCAAGCAGGCCAGGGGCAGGGCAGGAAGGTGGGACCACTACCCCAAGGTGGCCAGGCCAGGGCAGGAAGGTGGGACCAATACCCCAAAGAGGCCAGGGCAGGAAGGTGGGACCACTACCCCAAGCAGGCCAGGGGCAGGGCAGGAAGGTGGGACCACTACCCCAAGGTGGCCAGGCCAGGGCAGGGCAGGAAGGTGGGACCAATACCCCAAGGAGGCCAGGGCAGGAAGGTGGGACCACTACCCCAAGGAGGCCAGGCCAGGGCAGGAAGGTGGGACCACTACCCCAAGGAGGCCAGGGGCAGGAAGGTGGGACCACTACCCCAAGGTGGCCAGGGCAGGAAGGTGGGACCACTACCCCAAGGAGGAAAGGGGCAGGAAGGTGGGACCACTACCCCAAGGTGGCCAGGGCAGGAAGGTGGGACCACTACCCCAAGGTGGCCAGGGGCAGGGCAGGAAGGTGGGACCACTACCCTAAGGTGGCCAGGGCAGGAAGGTGGGACCAACACCCCAAGGTGGCCAGGGCAGGAAGGTGGGACCATTACCCCAAGGAGGCCAGGGGCAGGGCAGTAAGGTGGGACCACTATCCCAAGGAGGCCAGGGGCAGGAAGGTGGGACCACTACCCCAAGGAGGCCAGGGGCAGGAAGGTGGGACCACTACCCCAAGGAGGCCAGGGGCAGGAAGGTGGGACCACTACCCCAAGGAGGCCAGGGGCAGGAAGGTGGGACCACTACCCCAAGGAGGCCAGGGGCAGGAAGGTTGGACCACTACCCCAAGGAGGCCAGGGGCTGGAAGGTGGGACCTCTACCCAAAGGAGGCCAGGGGCAGGAAGGTGGGACCACTACCCCAAGGAGGCCAGGCCAGGGCAGGAAGGTGGGACCACTACCCCAAGGAGGCCAGGGGCAGAAAGGTGGGACCACTACCCCAAGGAGGCCAGGCCAGGGCAGGAAGGTGGGACCACTACCCCAAAGAGGCCAGGGGCAGGAAGGTGGGACCACTACCCCAAGGAGGCCAGGCCAGGGCAGGAAGGTGGGACCACTACCCCAAGGAGGACAGGGGCAGGAAGGTGGGACCACTACCCTAAGGAGATCAGGGGCAGGGCAGGAAGGTGGGACCACTACCCCAAGGAGGCCAGGGGCAGGGCAGGAAGGTGGGACCACTACCCCAAGGTGGCCAGGGCATGGCAGGAAGGTGGGACCACTACCCCAAGCAGGCCAGGGGCAGGGCAGGAAGGTGGGACCACTACCCCAAGGTGGCCAGGCCAGGGCAGGAAGGTGGGACCAATACCCCAAGGAGGCCAGGGCAGGAAGGTGGGACCACTACCCCAAGCAGGCCAGGGGCAGGGCAGGAAGGTGGGACCACTACCCCAAGGTGGCCAGGCCAGGGCAGGGCAGGAAGGTGGGACCAATACCCCAAGGAGGCCAGGGCAGGAAGGTGGGACCACTACCCCAAGGAGGCCAGGCCAGGGCAGGAAGGTGGGACCACTACCCCAAGGAGGCCAGGGGCAGGAAGGTGGGACCAATACCCCAAGGTGGCCAGGGCAGGGCAGGAAGGTGGGACCACTACTCCAAGGTGGCCAGGGCAGGAAGGTGGGACCACTACCCCAAGGAGGAAAGGGGCAGGAAGGTGGGACCACTACCCCAAGGTGGCCAGGGCAGGAAGGTGGGACCACTACCCCAAGGTGGCCAGGGGCAGGGCAGGAAGGTGGGACCACTACCCTAAGGTGGCCAGGGCAGGAAGGTGGGACCAATACCCCAAGGTGGCCAGGGCAGGAAGGTGGGACCACTACCCCAAGGAGGCCAGGGCAGGTCAGGAAGGTGGGACCACTACCCCAAGGAGGCCAGGGCAGGAAGGTGGGACCACTACCTCAAGGAGGCCAGGGCAGGTCAGGAAGGTGGGACCAATACCCCAAGGTGGCCTGGGCAGGAAGTTGGGACCATTACCCCAAGGAGGCCAGGGCCAGGGCAGGAAGGTGAGACCACTACCCCAAGGTGGCCAGGCCAGGGGCAGGAAGGTGGGACCACTACCCCAAGGAGGCCAGGCCAGGGCAGGAAGGTGGGACCACTACCCCAAGGTGGCCAGGGCCAGGGGCAGGAAGGTGGGACCACTACCCCAAGGAGGCCAGGCCAGGGGCAGGAAGGTGGGACCACTACCCCAAGGTGGCCAGGGCAGGAAGGTGGGACCACTACCCCAAGGTGGCAAGGGCAGGAAGGTGTGACCACTACCCCAAGGAGGCCAGGGGCAGGGCAGGAAGGTGGGACCAATACCCCAAGGTGGCCTGGCCAGGGCAGGAAGGTGGGACCACTACCCCAAGGTGGCCAGGGCAGGGCAGGAAGGTGGGACCACTACCCCAAGGAGGCCAGGCCAGGGCAGGAAGGTGGGACCACTACCCCAAGGAGGACAGGGGCAGGAAGGTGGGACCACTACCCTAAGGAGATCAGGGGCAGGGCAGGAAGGTGGGACCACTACCCCAAGGAGGCCAGGGGCAGGGCAGGAAGGTGGGACCACTACCCCAAGGTGGCCAGGGCAGGGCAGGAAGGTGGGACCACTACCCCAAGCAGGCCAGGGGCAGGGCAGGAAGGTGGGACCACTACCCCAAGGTGGCCAGGCCAGGGCAGGAAGGTGGGACCAATACCCCAAAGAGGCCAGGGCAGGAAGGTGGGACCACTACCCCAAGCAGGCCAGGGGCAGGGCAGGAAGGTGGGACCACTACCCCAAGGTGGCCAGGCCAGGGCAGGGCAGGAAGGTGGGACCAATACCCCAAGGAGGCCAGGGCAGGAAGGTGGGACCACTACCCCAAGGAGGCCAGGCCAGGGCAGGAAGGTGGGACCACTACCCCAAGGAGGCCAGGGGCAGGAAGGTGGGACCACTACCCCAAGGTGGCCAGGGCAGGAAGGTGGGACCACTACCCCAAGGAGGAAAGGGGCAGGAAGGTGGGACCACTACCCCAAGGTGGCCAGGGCAGGAAGGTGGGACCACTACCCCAAGGTGGCCAGGGGCAGGGCAGGAAGGTGGGACCACTACCCTAAGGTGGCCAGGGCAGGAAGGTGGGACCAACACCCCAAGGTGGCCAGGGCAGGAAGGTGGGACCATTACCCCAAGGAGGCCAGGGGCAGGGCAGTAAGGTGGGACCACTATCCCAAGGAGGCCAGGGGCAGGAAGGTGGGACCACTACCCCAAGGAGGCCAGGGGCAGGAAGGTGGGACCACTACCCCAAGGAGGCCAGGGGCAGGAAGGTGGGACCACTACCCCAAGGAGGCCAGGGGCAGGAAGGTGGGACCACTACCCCAAGGAGGCCAGGGGCAGGAAGGTTGGACCACTACCCCAAGGAGGCCAGGGGCTGGAAGGTGGGACCTCTACCCCAAGGAGGCCAGGGGCAGGAAGGTGGGACCACTACCCCAAGGAGGCCAGGCCAGGGCAGGAAGGTGGGACCACTACCCCAAGGAGGCCAGGGGCAGAAAGGTGGGACCACTACCCCAAGGAGGCCAGGCCAGGGCAGGAAGGTGGGACCACTACCCCAAAGAGGCCAGGGGCAGGAAGGTGGGACCACTACCCCAAGGAGGCCAGGGCAGGGCAGGAAGGTGGGACCACTACCCCAAGGAGGCCAGGGGCAGGTAGGTGGGACCACTACCCCAAGGAGGCCAGGGGCAGGGCAGGAAGGTGGGACCACTACCCTAAGGAGGCCAGGGGCAGGGCAGTAAGGTGGAACCACTACCCCAAGGAGGCCAGGGGCAGGAAGGTGGGACAACTACCCCAAGGAGGCCAGGGCAGGGCAGGAAGGTGGGACCACTACCCCAAGGAGGCAAGGGGCAGGAAGGTGGGACCAATACCCCAAGGTGGCCAGGGCAGGAAGGTGGGACCACTACCGCAAGGAGGCCAGGGGCAGGGCAGGAAGGTGGGACCACTACCCCAAGGAGGCCAGGGGCAGGAAGGTGGGACCACTACCCCAAGGAGACCGGGGGCAGGACGGTGGGACCACTACCCCAAGGAGGCCAGGGGCAGGAAGGTGGGACCACTACCCCAAGGAGACCAGGGGCAGAAAGGTGGGACCACTACCCCAAGGACGCCAGGGGCAGGAAGGTGGGACCACTACTCCAAGGAGGCCAGGGGCAGGAAGGTGGGACCACTACCCCAAGGAGGCCAAGGGCAGGAAGGTGGGACCACTACCCCAAGGACGCCAGGGGCAGGAAGGTGGGACCACTACTCCAAGGTGGCCAGGGGCAGGAAGGTGGGACCACTACCCCAAGTTGGCCAGGGGCAGGAAGGTGGGACCACTACCCCAAGGAGGCCAGGCCAGGGCAGGAAGGTGGGACCACTACCCCAAGGAGGCCAGGGGCAGAAAGGTGGGACCACTACCCCAAGGAGGCCAGGCCAGGGCAGGAAGGTGGGACCACTACCCCAAAGAGGCCAGGGGCAGGAAGGTGGGACCACTACCCCAAGGAGGCCAGGGCAGGGCAGGAAGGTGGGACCACTACCCCAAGGAGGCCAGGGGCTGGAAGGTGGGACCAATACCCCAAGGAGGCCAGGGGCAGGAAGGTGGGACCACTACCCCAAGGAGGCCAGGGGCAGGAAGGTGGGACCACTACCCCAAAGAGGCCAGGGGCAGGAAGGTGGGACCACTACCCCAAGGAAGCCAGGGGCAGGAAGGTAGGACCACTACCCCAAGGAGGCCAGGGGCAGGAAGGTGGGACCACTACCCCAAGGAGGCCAGGGCAGGAAGGTGGGACCACTACCCCAAGGAGGCCAGGGCAGGAAGGTGGGACCACTACCCCAAGGAGGCCAGGGGCAGGAAGGTGGGACCACTACCCCAAGGAGGCCAGGGGCAGGAAGGTGGTAACACCATCCCATTAGGCCAGGGGCAGAAAAATGGGACCACTACCCCAAGGAGGCCAGGGGCAGGAAGGTGGGACCACTACCCCAAGGTGGCCAGGGGCAGGAAGGTGGGACCACCATCCCAAGGAAGCCAGGGGCAGGAAGGTGGGACCACTACCCCAAGGTGGCCAGGGGCAGGAAGGTGGGACCACTACCCCAAGGAGGCCAGGGGCAGGAAGGTGGGACCACCATCCCAAGGAGGCCAGGGGCAGAAAGGTGGGACCACTACCCCAAGGAGGCCAGGGGCAGGAAGGTGGGACCACTACCCCAAGGTGGCCAGGGGCAGGAAGGTGGGACCACTACCCCAAGGTGGCCAGGGGCAGGAAGGTGGGACCACTACCCCAAGGAGGCCAGGGGCAGGAAGGTGGGACCACTACCCCAAGGTGGCCAGGGGCAGGAAGGTGGGACCACTACCCCAAGGAGGCCAGGGGCAGGAAGGTGGGACCACTACACCAAGGTGGCCAGGGGCAGGAAGGTGGGACCACTACCCCAAGGTGGCCAGGGGCAGGAAGGTGGGACCACTACCCCAAGGTGGCCAGGGGCAGGAAGGTGGGACCACTACCCCAAGGTGGCCAGGGCAGGAAGGTGGGACCACCATCCCAAGGTGGCCAGGTGCAGGAAGGTGGGACCACTACCCCAAGGTGGCCAGGGGCGGGAAGGTGGGACCACTACCCCAAGGTGGCCAGGGGCAGGAAGGTGGGACCACTACCCGAAGGTGGCCAGGTGCAGGAAGGTGGGACCACTACCCCAAGGTGGCCAGGAAGGTGGGACCACTACCCCAAGGAGGCCAGGGGCAGGAAGGTAGGACCACTACCCCAAGGTGGCCAGGGGCAGGAAGGTGGGACCACTACCCCAAGGAGGCCAGGGCAGGAAGGTGGGACCACTACCCCAAGGAGGCCAGGGCAGGAAGGTGGGACCACTACCCCAAGGAGGCCAGGGGCAGGAAGGTGGGACCACTACCCCAAGGAGGCCAGGGGCAGGAAGGTGGTAACACCATCCCATTAGGCCAGGGGCAGAAAGGTGGGACCACTACCCCAAGGAGGCCAGGGGCAGGAAGGTGGGACCACTACCCCAAGGTGTCCAGGGGCAGGAAGGTGGGACCACTACCCCAAGGTGGCCAGGGGCAGGAAGGTGGGACCACTACACCAAGGTGGCCAGGGGCAGGAAGGTGGGACCACTACCCCAAGGTGGCCAGGGGCAGGAAGGTGGGACCACTACCCCAAGGTGGCCAGGGGCAGGAAGGTGGGACCACTACCCCAAGGTGGCCAGGGCAGGAAGGTGGGACCACCATCCCAAGGTGGCCAGGTGCAGGAAGGTGGGACCACTACCCCAAGGTGGCCAGGGGCAGGAAGGTGGGACCACTACCCCAAGGTGGCCAGGGGCAGGAAGGTGGGACCACTACCCCAAGGTGGCCAGGGGCAGGAAGGTGGGACCACTACCCCAAGGTGGCCAGGTGCAGGAAGGTGGGACCACTACCCCAAGGTGGCCAGGAAGGTGGGACCACTACCCCAAGGAGGCCAGGGGCAGAAAGGTGGGACCACTACCCCAAGGTGGCCAGGGGCAGGAAGGTGGGACCACCATCCCAAGGAAGCCAGGGGCAGGAAGGTGGGACCACTACCCCAAGGTGGCCAGGGGCAGGAAGGTGGGACCACTACCCCAAGGAGGCCAGGGGCAGGAAGGTGGGACCACCATCCCAAGGAGGCCAGGGGCAGAAAGGTGGGACCACTACCCCAAGGAGGCCAGGGGCAGGAAGGTGGGACCACTACCCCAAGGTGGCCAGGGGCAGGAAGGTGGGACCACTACCCCAAGGTGGCCAGGGGCAGGAAGGTGGGACCACTACCCCAAGGAGGCCAGGGGCAGGAAGGTGGGACCACTACCCCAAGGTGGCCAGGGGCAGGAAGGTGGGACCACTACCCCAAGGAGGCCAGGGGCAGGAAGGTGGGACCACTACCACAAGGAGGCCAGAACATCGGCTGGGAATTTTTACATTTTAAGGTAAAAATCTTGTATCGAGTTATTAAAAAATGATTTTAATAAACTGTACTAAGTGCCTCAAGCTTGGAATCATTAAGCTAGGGGTGTGTGGTATGGCTAGCTGGGGTATAACCAAGGGCTACATACGCTTCAAGGACGAAGATTTCAACAAGTTATGGAAAAGTTGGAAGGGAAATTAAAGGTAAAGGACATTGATGCAGAATTGCCAATTGTTGAAGGAGAGGAAGAGGAAGCACAGCTAAAGAAGATGAAGGAAACTATTCAGATCTCGTACAAATCCTGCAAAGAATCGAAAACCTGGTCGAGGTGGCCATTTTCCAAACAAGAAAACGTTTTAGTTATTATATCATTTCACAAGACATCGTCACTGCTTTTCAAATGCTTTTTTGTAATTTTTAATTATGTAATTTAAATATTTGATGCGATATTAAACTAGTTTGAGATAAGATTGTACATATTTTAACTATACAAATATAATTTCATAATTTATGAAGTTGTTTTTATAGCATGACATTTATTTACATTATTTCCTTTGTTTTCCATTTCAATTATCAGATTCTAAGGTAATACAGATATTATTGAGGCACAAGAATAAATTAATAGTGTTGGGAAAAATTACATTTTAGGTGTAAAAATAATTTACAAAATAAAAGTAGCTGTCACAACTGCAAGAAAAATGACAGGTTGGATAACAAGAACCTTTCACACCGGAGATTCTATACCAATGATACTTTTCAAGACGCAAGTGTTCTCTTGAGTGGAGTACTGATGCATAATGACAGCCACTTTCAAAGCTGGAAAAATTGCTGACCCGGAGAGCGTGCAGAGATCCTTTACTGCTAGAATCCAATCAGTAAAACACCTAAACTACTGGGACCGACGAAAGAGCCTAAATCTGTATTCACTTGAGCGCAGGCGGTTGAGATACATAATAATAATTTACACGTGGAAAATAGAAGAGGAGCTGGTTCCAAACCTGCACACAGAAATAACACCACACGAGAGAGGCATGGCAGAATGTGCAGAATACCCCTGTTGAAGAGCAGAGGTACAATAGGTACTTAGAGAAGACGAGCAACATCAGAGGTCCGAGACTGTTCAACACGCTTCCACTACACACAAGGGGCATAACTGGCCGAGCCATCACAGTATTCAACAGATAACTCGACAAGCACCTCCAAAGAATAGTATATCAACCAGACTGACTCGTACGTCAGGCTGTGAACAGCCGCGTCCATCAGCCAGGTTGACCAGTCCAGCAACAAGGAGTTCTGGTCGACGATCAGGCCGCGGGGACGCTGAGCCCCTGAACATAAGAACATAAGAACAAAGGTAACTGCAGAAGGCCTATTGGCCCATACGAGGCAGCTCCTATTCTATAACCACCCAATCCCACTCATATACTTGTCCAACCCGTGCTTGAAACAATCGAGGGACCCCACCTCCACAATGTTACGCGGCAATTGGTTCCACAAATCAACAACCCTGTTACTGAACCAGTATTTACCCAAGTCTTTCCTAAATCTAAACTTATCCAATTTATATCCATTGTTTCGTGTTCTGTCCTGTGTTGATACTTTTAATACCCTATTAATATCCCCCCGGTTATGTCCATTCATCCACTTGTAAACCTCTATCATGTCACCCCTAACTCTTCGCCTTTCCAGTGAATGCAACTTAAGCTTTGTTAATCTTTCTTCATATGAAAGATTTCTAATTTGGGGAATTAACTTAGTCATCCTACGCTGGACACGTTCAAGTGAATTTATATCCATTCTATAATATGGCGACCAAAACTGAACTGCATAATCTAAATGGGGCCTAACTAGAGCAAGATATAGCTTGAGAACCACACCAGGTGTCTTGTTACTAACGCTGCAATTAATAAATCCAAGTGTCCGATTTGCCTTATTACGAACATTTATGCATTGATCCTTTTGTTTTAAATTCTTACTAATCATAACTCCCAGATCCCTTTCGCAATCCGACTTCGCAATCACAACACCATCTAGCTCGTATCTTGTAACTCTATCATCATTACCTAACCTCAGAACTTTACATTTATCAGCATTAAACTGCATCTGCCAATCCTTTGACCATTTCAAAACCCTATCTAGATCAACTTGAAGTGATAGTGAGTCCTCCTCCGAATTAATTTCCCTACCGATTTTCGTATCATCGGCAAATTTGCAAATGTTGCTACTCAAACCTGAATCTAAATCATTTATATATATTATAAACAACAGAGGTCCCAGGACAGAGCCTTGAGGCACTCCACTTACAACATTTTCCCACTCTGACTTGATTCCATTTATACTAACTCTCTGTTTCCTTTGGTATAGCCATGCCCTAATCCAGCTTAATATAGCACCCCTAATACCATGAGACTATTTTTTTAATCAGTCTTTCATGTGGCACTGTATCAAAAGCTTTGCTAAAGTCAAGGTATACAACATCGCAATCCTTACCACTATCAACTGCCTCAACAATGCTAGAATAAAAAGATAACAAATTTGTTAAACATGAACGGCCATTTATAAAACCATGTTGCGACTCAATTATTAATTTATGTTTTTCAAGATGAAGACGAATTTTATTTGCTATTATAGATTCGAGTAACTTTCCCACAATAGACGTTAGGCTAATTGGTCGATAGTTAGACGCAAGTGATCTATCTCCTTTCTTAAAAACTGGTATCACATTAGCAACTTTCCAAAACTCTGGCACTCTGCCTGACTCTATTGATTTATTAAATATGGTTGACAGTGGGTCACAAAGCTCCTCTTTGCATTCTTTAAGCACCCTGGCAAACACTTCATCCGGCCCTGGGGATTTGTTTGGTTTGAGTTTTACTATTTGTTTAAGAACATCCTCCCTGGTAACTGCTAAACTCGTCAACCTGTCCTCGTCCCCACCCACATAGACTTGTTCGGCTGAAGGCATATTGTTAAGTTCCTCTTTAGTAAATACAGATACAAAATATTTATTAAAAATACTACTCATCTCTTCATCACTATCTGTTATTTGACCTGTCTCAGTTTTTAATGGACCTATCCTTTCCCTAGTCTTAGTACGATATAACTGAAAAAACCCTTTAGGATTTGTCTTTGCTTGCCCTGCTATGCGAACTTCATAGTTTCTTTTTGCTTTCCTTATCTCTTTTTTAACATTTCTAACCAGTTGTACGAATTCCTGTTCTAAAGTGACCTCCCCATTTTTAATCCTTTTGTACCAAGCTCTCTTTTTACCTATAAGGTTCTTCAAATTCTTTGTTATCCACTTTGGGTCATTAGTATTCGATCTATTCAATTTGTATGGTATACTACGTTCCTGTGCTTTGTTTAGAATATTCTTAAATAAGTTATATATTGAATCCACATCGAAATCCCCATTTAAGTCACCTATCGCTGGGTTCATGTCTCGCTCCAAGACCGGCCCACACCCCATACCCAAGACTTTCCAATCAATTTGACCCAAAAAATTTCTTAGGCTATTAAAATCAGCTTTTCGAAAATCTGGCACTTTAACAGAATTTTCTCCTACTGGTCTATTCCATTCTATGTTAAATCTGATTTCTTTGTGATCACTGCTCCCTAGCTCACTCCCTATTTCGATGTCATTAATTTGCGTTTCCCTGTTAGTTAACACTAAATCTAAAATATTATTTTCCCGTGTTGGTTCCTTAATGTGTTGCGTAAGAAAGCAATCGTCAATTAATTCTAGAAAATCTTCTGCTTCACTATTCCCTGTTTTGTTCAACCAGTTTATTCCGCTAAAATTAAAGTCACCCATGACATAAATACTGTTAGATCTAGATGCTCTAGATATTTCATCCCATAGATGCTTTGCTTCCATTCTGTCTAAATTTGGTGGCCTATATATTACTCCTATTATAATATTATTAGCTTTTTCGTTTAATTCAATCCAAATAGTTTCTGTGTGTGGCTCTGTTTTGATTCCCTCTTTGAGACTACATTTCAAATTGTCCCTAACATATATGGCTACTCCACCTCCTCGTCTAATATATCTATCTGTGTGAAATAGTTTAAATCCATATATTTGATATTCAGCTAATAGTTCTCTATTTTCTACATTCATCCACGTTTCGGTAAGTGCAATAATATCTATTTTTTCTGTGCAGACAAGAGCATTTAATTCGTTAATTTTATTTCTTAGACTTCTACTGTTAGTGTAATATACCCTAAGTGAATTGTTATTTTGCGGACCT
This sequence comes from Procambarus clarkii, assembly GCF_040958095.1. NCBI lineage: Eukaryota > Metazoa > Arthropoda > Malacostraca > Decapoda > Cambaridae > Procambarus > Procambarus clarkii. Next base: position 3,681,232 of record NW_027189130.1, read on the forward strand.
TCTCTTTCCCTGATCGTTTTGCCAATTCCTTTCTCCCACAAACACATACTTTTATTACCTCCTTCCTCCAAATCAATTCCCATACCTCTATCTACTAACAGTTTAAACCCAAACACCTCTAACCACTTCTTCTAACGAGTTCGCAACAGCAACAACCCCAGCTCTCGATAGATGCACCCCATCACGAGCATACATTTCATTTCTTCCATAGAAGTGTTCCCAGTTGTCTATGAAAGATATTGCATTTGATTTGCAATATCTTTCCAGCCGGCAATTGACACCAAGTGCCCTCGATATCCATTCATTTCCCATTCCCTTTCTTGGAAGAATGCCACATATGATCGGGATTCCTCCCTTGCTCCTAACTAACTCTATGGCTGTTTTATACCTCTGAATCAGTTCCTCACTCCTAACTCGACCAACATCATTTCCTCCCACGCTAATGCAAATAATGGGATTGTTCCCATTACCAGCCATAATATCAATCATGTTGTTTATAATATCACCAATGCCAGCTCCGGGATAGCAAACCCTTAACCTGTTCCCCCTATCTCTAGCACAAAACGTTCTATCCAAATACCTTATCTGGGAATCTCCCACAACTAATGTTTGCTTAGGTACTTCCTTTACTTTCTGAGGGGCCTGCGCTTCCTTTCTCTTCGTTGCTTTCCCTTTTGCGCGATCCACAGTCTCTCCACAGCACTCGTCCTCCAAAACGTCAAATGAATTAGAAGTTGCTATGGCGTTTGAAGGCGGCTTTATCAAAGTCTTCTTAAGGCCCCTGTCTTTCACAAAAGACAGGGGCCTTGAAACACCAAGGTAAGGTCAAGGTAGGGTATGCTGATCTCATGCTTTATTTTATTAAATAAAAAGGGATTAATTTATTTCCTCTATTTAGACAACCTCCCTTATTATTTCTTAGTCCATGATCCTGATGATTTGTTTCGTAAATATCAGGTGGCTCCACCAAGCATCCTCATAGTAATATTTTCCCTTGATTGAGTAAGCCGTCTTAGCGTAAATTCGCCCCTCTTTCAGTAATTGAGGGATCCAGATTCTTGGGATTCCTGACTAATTGGCCGTTTCCTTCTTAACAGTCAATTAGCTTAATTACTTCAGGTTATAAAAAGAAGAAGATGGTGGCAGGTAATGATGATAGTCATAAAAATACGATCTAGATTGTGTTGAGATTGCAAAGACGAATTTTGAAAGAGATCTGGGAGTTGTGATTAGTAAGACTTTAAAACCAAAATATTAATGCAGAAGTGTTCGTAATAAGGCAAATAGGACACTGGACTTTATTAATCGAAGAGTTAGTAATAAGAACATAAGAATAAAGGATACTGCAAAAGACCTACTGGCCCATTCGAGGCAGCTCCTATTTATAACCACCCAATCCCACTCATATACATGTCTAACCCGCGTTTGAAAAATCAAGTGACCTCACCACCACTACGTTACGTGGCAGCTGGTTCCACAAATCAACAACCCTGTTAAGAATATAAGAGTAAAGGTAACTGCAAAAGGCCTATTGGCCCATACGAGGCAGCTCCTATCTATAACCCAATCCCACTCAAACATGTCCAACACACGCTTGAAACAATCGATGGACCCCCACCTCCACCACATTACGCGATAATTGGTTCCACAAATCAACAACCCTGTTACTCAAACAGTATTTACTCAGGACTTTCCGAAATCTAAACTTGTCCAGTTTATACCTGGATAAGATTAGACTTCGTTTCGTGTTCCGTCTAGTGTTGATACTTTTAATATTCTATTAATAGCTGAAGAACACCACCAGGTGAACAAATACGTCCGAGAGGTTCGAATCTCTCTGACGTAGGACGTAGGTTCGAAGCCTTGTCACGACTCTTGTGGATTTGTTCATTTGATGCATCACGTTACTGTGATTTCTCTGTACAACACCAGGTGTCATGTTACTAACGCTTCGATTATTAAATCCCAGTGTCCTATTTGCCTTATTATGATTAATAATAGGAGTTATATAGTTCAGCTGATTTCAATAGCCTAAGAAATTTTTTGGGTCAAATAGATTGGAATGTCTTGGGGACGGGGAGTGGGCTAGACGTGAACCCAGCGACAGGTGACGGAAAAGGGGATTTCGATGTTGATTCAAAATATAACCCATTTAAAAATATTCTAAGCAAAGCCCAGGAACGTAGTATACCATATAAATTGAATAGATCGAATACTAATGATCCAAAGTGGATAACAAAGAATCTAAAGAACCTTTTAGGTAAAGAGAGAGCGTGGTACAAAAGGATTAAGAATGGGGAAGTTAGTTTAGAACAGGAATTCGTACAACTGATTAGAAATGTTAAAAAAAAAGATAAGGAAAGCAAAAAGAAACTATGAAGTTCGCATAGCAGGGCAAGCGAAGACAAATCCTAAAGGTTTTTTTCAGTTATATCGTACTAAGACTAGGGAAAGGATAGGTCCATTAAAAACTGAGACAGGTCAAATAACGGATAATGACGAGGAGATGAGTAGTATTTAATAAATATTTTATATCTGTATTTACTAAAGAGGAAATTAACAATATGCCTTCAGTCGAACAAATATATGTGGGTGGGGACGAGGACAGGTTGACTAGTTTAGCAGTTACCAGGGAAGATGTAATTAAACAAATAGTAAAACTAAAACCAAACCATATGTGGCATTTCGATCATATGTGGCATTCTTCCAAGAAAGGGAGTGGGAAATGAATGGATATCGAGGGCACTTGGTGTCAATTGCCGGCTGGAAAGATATTGCAAATCAAATGCAATATCTTTCATAGACAACTGGGAACACTTCTATGGAAGAAATGAAATGTATGCTCGTGATGGGGTGCATCTATCGAGAGCTGGGGTTGTTGCTGTTGCGAACTCGCTAGAAGAAGTGGTTAGAGGTGTTTGTTTGGGTTTAAACTGTTAGTAGATAGAGGTATGGGAATTGATTTGGAGGAAGGAGGTAATAAAAGTATGTGTCTGTGGGAGAAAGGAATTGGCAAAACGATCAGGGAAAGAGAAGGTCCGCAAAATAACAATTCACTTAGGGTATATTACACTAACAGTAGAAGTCTAAGAAATAAAATTAACGAATTAAATGCTCTTGTCTGCACAGAAAAAATAGATATTATTGCACTTACCGAAACGTGGATGAATGTAGAAAATAGAGAACTATTAGCTGAATATCAAATATATGGATTTAAACTATTTCACACAGATAGATATATTAGACGAGGAGGTGGAGTAGCCATATATGTTAGGGACAATTTGAAATGTAGTCTCAAAGAGGGAATCAAAACAGAGCCACACACAGAAACTATTTGGATTGAATTAAACGAAAAAGCTAATAATATTATAATAGGAGTAATATATAGGCCACCAAATTTAGACAGAATGGAAGCAAAGCATCTATGGGATGAAATATCTAGAGCATCTAGATCTAACAGTATTTATGTCATGGGTGACTTTAATTTTAGCGGAATAAACTGGTTGAACAAAACAGGGAATAGTGAAGCAGAAGATTTTCTAGAATTAATTGACGATTGCTTTCTTACGCAACACATTAAGGAACCAACACGGGAAAATAATATTTTAGATTTAGTGTTAACTAACAGGGAAACGCAAATTAATGACATCGAAATAGGGAGTGAGCTAGGGAGCAGTGATCACAAAGAAATCAGATTTAGCATAGAATGGAATAGACCAGTAGGAGAAAATTCTGTTAAAGTGCCAGATTTTCGAAAAGCTGATTTTAATAGCCTAAGAAATTTTTTGGGTCAAATTGATTGGAAAGGCTTGGGTATGGGGTGTGGGCCGGTCTTGGAGCGAGACATGAACCCAGCGATAGGTGACTTAAATGGGGATTTCGATGTGGATTCAATATATAACTTATTTAAGAATATTCTAAACAAAGCACAGGAACGTAGTATACCATACAAATTGAATAGATCGTATACTAATGACCCAAAGTGGATAACAAAGAATTTGAAGAACCTTATAGGTAAAAAGAGAGCTTGGTACAAAAGGATTAAAAATGGGGAGGTCACTTTAGAACAGGAATTCGTACAACTGGTTAGAAATGTTAAAAAAGAGATAAGGAAAGCAAAAAGAAACTATGAAGTTCGCATAGCAGGGCAAGCAAAGACAAATCCTAAAGGGTTTTTTCAGTTATATCGTACTAAGACTAGGGAAAGGATAGGTCCATTAAAAACTGAGACAGGTCAAATAACAGATAGTGATGAAGAGATGAGTAGTATTTTTAATAAATATTTTGTATCTGTATTTACTAAAGAGGAACTTAACAATATGCCTTCAGCCGAACAAGTCTATGTGGGTGGGGACGAGGACAGGTTGACGAGTTTAGCAGTTACCAGGGAGGATGTTCTTAAACAAATAGTAAAACTCAAACCAAACAAATCCCCAGGGCCGGATGAAGTGTTTGCTAGGGTGCTTAAAGAATGCAAAGAGGAGCTTTGTGACCCACTGTCAACCATATTTAATAAATCAATAGAGTCAGGCAGAGTGCCAGAGTTTTGGAAAGTTGCTAATGTGATACCAGTTTTTAAGAAAGGAGATAGATCACTTGCGTCTAACTATCGACCAATTAGCCTAACGTCTATTGTGGGAAAGTTACTCGAATCTATAATAGCAAATAAAATTCGTCTTCATCTTGAAAAACATAAATTAATAATTGAGTCGCAACATGGTTTTATAAATGGCCGTTCATGTTTAACAAATTTGTTATCTTTTTATTCTAGCATTGTTGAGGCAGTTGATAGTGGTAAGGATTGCGATGTTGTATACCTTGACTTTAGCAAAGCTTTTGATACAGTGCCACATGAAAGACTGATTAAAAAAATAGAGTCTCATGGTATTGGGGGTGCTATATTAAGCTGGATTAGGGCATGGCTATACCAAAGGAAACAGAGAGTTAGTATAAATGGAATCAAGTCAGAGTGGGAAAATGTTGTAAGTGGAGTGCCTCAAGGCTCTGTCCTGGGACCTCTGTTGTTTATAATATATATAAATGATTTAGATTCAGGTTTGAGTAGCAACATTTGCAAATTTGCCGATGATACGAAAATCGGTAGGGAAATTAATTCGGAGGAGGACTCACTATCACTTCAAGTTGATCTAGATAGGGTTTTGAAATGGTCAAAGGATTGGCAGATGCAGTTTAATGCTGATAAATGTAAAGTTCTGAGGTTAGGTAATGATGATAGAGTTACAAGATACGAGCTAGATGGTGTTGTGATTGCGAAGTCGGATTGCGAAAGGGATCTGGGAGTTATGATTAGTAAGAATTTAAAACAAAAGGATCAATGCATAAATGTTCGTAATAAGGCAAATCGGACACTTGGATTTATTAATCGCAGCGTTAGTAACAAGACACCTGGTGTGGTTCTCAAGCTATATCTTGCTCTAGTTAGGCCCCATTTAGATTATGCAGTTCAGTTTTGGTCGCCATATTATAGAATGGATATAAATTCACTTGAACGTGTCCAGCGTAGGATGACTAAGTTAATTCCCCAAATTAGAAATCTTTCATATGAAGAAAGATTAACAAAGCTTAAGTTGCATTCACTGGAAAGGCGAAGAGTTAGGGGTGACATGATAGAGGTTTACAAGTGGATGAATGGACATAACCGGGGGGATATTAATAGGGTATTAAAAGTATCAACACAGGACAGAACACGAAACAATGGATATAAATTGGATAAGTTTAGATTTAGGAAAGACTTGGGTAAATACTGGTTCAGTAACAGGGTTGTTGATTTGTGGAACCAATTGCCGCGTAACATTGTGGAGGTGGGGTCCCTCGATTGTTTCAAGCACGGGTTGGACAAGTATATGAGTGGGATTGGGTGGTTATAGAATAGGAGCTGCCTCGTATGGGCCAATAGGCCTTCTGCAGTTACCTTTGTTCTTATGTTCTTATGTTATGTTCTTAAACAAATCCCCAGGGCCGGATGAAGTGTTTGCCAGGGTGCCTAAAGAATGCAAAGAGGAGCTTTCCGAGCCATTGTCTAAAATATTTAATATATCAAGAGAGTTAGGTAGAGTGCCAGAGTCATGGAAGGTAGCTAATGTGGTACCAATTTTTAAGAAAGGAGATAGATCACTTGCGTCAAACTATCGGCCAATTAGGCTAACGTCTATTGTGGTAAAGTTACTTGAATCGATAGTTGCAAATACAATTCGTCTTCATCTTGAAAAATATAAATTAATAAACGAGTCGCAACATAGTTTTACATGTTTAACAAATTTGCTATCTTTTTATTCCAGCATAGTTGAGGCAGTTGATAGTGGTAAGGATTGTGATGTTGTGTACCTTGACTTTAGCAAAGCTTATGATACAGTGCCACATGAAAGATTGATTAAAAAAAAAAACTCATGGTATTGGGGGTGCTATATTAAGTTGGTTTAGAGCATGGCTATTCCAAAGGAAACAGTTAGTATAAATAGGGTTAAGTCAGTGTGAGATAATGTTAATGTCTCAAGGCTCTGTCCTGGGACCTCTGTTGTTTATAATATATTTAAATGATTTAGATTCAGGTTTGAGTAGCAACATCTGCAAATTTGCAGATGATACTAAAATCGGTAGGGAAATTAACACAAAAGAAGACTCACCATCACTTCAAGTTGATCTAAATAGGGTTTTGAAATGGTCAAAAGATTGACAGATGCAGTTTAATGCAGATAAATGTAAAGTTCTGAGGCTAGGTAATGATGATAGAGTTACAAGATACGAGCTAGATGGTGTTGAGATTGCGAAGTCGGATTGCGAACGGGATCTGGGAGTTATGATTAGTAAGAATTTAAAACACAAGGATCAATGCATGAATGTTCGTAATAAGGCAAATAAAACGCTGGGATTTATTAATCGAAGCGTTAGTAACAAGACACCTGGTGTTGTTCTTCAGCTATATCTTGCTCTAGTTAGGCCCCATTTAGATTATGCAGTTCAGTTTTGGTCGCCGTACTATAGAATGGATATAAATTCACTTGAACGTGTCCAGCGTAGGATTAAGTTAGTTCCCCAAATTAAAAATCTTTCATATGAAGAAAGATTAACAAAGCTTTAATTGCATTCACTGGAAAGGCGAAGAGTTAGGGGTGACATGATAGAGGTTTACAAGTGGATGAATGGATACAACAAAGGGGATATTAATAGGGTATTAAAAGTATCAACACAAGACAGAACAGGAAACAATGGGTATAAATTGGATAAATTTAGATTTAGGAAAGACTTGGGTAAACAAATCAACAACAGGGTTGTTGATTTGTGGAACCAATTACCGCGTAACGTGGTGGAGGTGGGGTCCCTCGATTGTTTCAAGCGCGGGTTGGACAAGTATATGAGTAGGATTGGGTGGTTATAGATAGGAGCTGCCTCGTATGGGCCAATAGGCCTTTTGCAGTTGCCTTTGTTCTTATGTTATGTTCTTATATACAGGCCCTCAAACTTAGACAGGATGGAAGCAAAGCACCTTTGGGATGAAATATCTAGAGCATCTAGGTCTAGCAATATGTGTCAATTATGACTTATTTTAGTGGAATAAATTGGTTTAACATAACTGGGAATAATGAAGCAGATGACACGATGACATGACATGACACAATGGGTATAAACTTGATAAGTTTAGATTTCGGAAAGACCTGGGTAAATATTGGTTTGGTAAAATGATTGTTGATTTGTTGATCCAGTTGGTATGTACTCACCTAATTGTACTCACCTAATTGTGCTTGCGGGGGTTGAGCTTTGGCTCTTTGGTCCCGCCTCTCAACTGTCAATCAACTGGTGTACAGATTCCTGAGCCTACTGGGCTCTATCATACCTACATTTGAAACTGTGTATGGAGTCAGCCTCCACCACATCACTTCCTAGTGCATTCCATTTATTAACTACTCTGACACTGAAAAAATTCTTTCTAACGTCTCTGTGGCTCACAGAGACGTTAGTAGAGGTGGGGTCCCTTGATTGTTTCAAGAATGGGTTGGACATGTGAGTGGGATTGGGTAGTTATAAATAGCTGCCTCGTATGGGCCAATAGGCCTTCTGCAGTTACCTTTGTTCTTCTGTAGATTTTCTAGAAATAATTGACGATTGCTTTCTTACACAACATTAGGGAACGAACGCGGGAAAATAATATTTTAGATTTAGTGTTAACTAACAGGGAAACAAATCAATAACATCGAAATAGGGAGTGAGCTACAGAACAGTGATCACAAAGAAATCAGATTTAGCATAGACTGGGACAGATCTGTAGGTGAAAATTCTGTTAAAGTGCCAGATTTTTGAAAAGCTGATTTTAATATCCTAAGAATTGTTAGGGTCAAATAGACTGGAAAGTCTTGGGCATGGGGGTGGGCTGGTCTTGGAGCAAGACATAAACCCAGCCATAGGTGACAGATTTCGACTAGGATTCAAAATACACCTTATTTAAAAATATTCTAAGCAAAGCACAGGAACGTAGTATACCATGCAAATTGAATAAATTGAATACTAATGACCCAAAATGGATAACAAAGGATCTGAAGAACCTTATAGGTAAAAAGAACATGGTACAAAAGGATTAAGAATGGGGAAGTCAGTTTAGAACAGGACTTCGTACAACTGTACAACTAGATTCAGGTTTGAGTAGCAACATTTTCAAATTTGCCCATGATGCAAAAATCGGTAGGGAAATACACACGGAAGAAAACTCACTATCACTTCTGAAGTCGATATAAATAGGGTTTTGAATTGGTCAACAGATTGTCAGATGGAGTTTAATGCTGATAAATGTAAAGTTTTGAGGCTAGGTAATGACAGTTACAAGATAAGAGCTAGATGGTGTTGAGATTGCAAAGTCATATTGCGAAAGGAATCTGGGAGTTATGATTAGTAATAATTTAAAACCAAAGGATCAGTCGATGAATGTTCGTAATAAGGCAAATAGGACACGGATATATTAATCAAAGCGTTATTAACAAGACACCTGGTGTTGTGCTTCAGCTATATCTTGCTCTGGTTAGGCCCCATTTAGATTATGCAGTTCAGTTTTGGTTGCCGTACTATAGAATGGATATAAATTCACTTGAACGTGTCCAGCGCAGGATGACAGGTTTCTAATTTGGGGAATTAACTGTCATATGAAGAGATTAACAAAGCTTAAATTGCATTCACTAGAAAGGTGAAGAGTTAGGGGTGACGGTATTTACCCAGGTCAATACTGTAACAGGTGGAAGGTCATGCTATCGGTAGAAGCAATATTTTAAAGGTCCTGAAGGACGTAACTGGCCTCAAACCCGCTGACATTAGTCAGGAAGGGGAAGATATCGTGCTCTACTTTTCATGTGAAGAGGAGCTAGAAAAACTCCTCACTAACGATGCCTTTCTTCGCAGAGCACTACCTACATCCTCACTTCCCACGTCAGTTCCTGGCCGGAAGATCTGTTTACCAGCAGGACCAGCCGGTGGATCGCTGAGCGACCTCAACATCATATCAAACAATATCGAGGACGAAAATCCAAACCTGTCGGTATTCAACCTAGAGTTCTGCAACACCGACAAAACATCAATGAAGATTACGTTCACCACCATAGCTGCGGCCACCCAGGCTGCCACACAAGGATTCTACTACTTCGGCCTAAAAATACCATCCCATCAAATAAAAAAGGAACGCTTCCATGAGATCCAACAGTGTTTTAAGTGCTACGAGCTCTCCCACCCGAGCAGGACTACCCACCCAGAACGGGTAAGAATTATTTCAAGTTAACTTATTCTTTACATTACCCCATGTAAACACAGGCATAAATCTATGCCCGTGTCTTCTTCCCTCTCATCTTACTGGCTATTCAGCTCGTGCCACCTTTTGAGTGGCATAATCTTCATCAATTAGTCGTCTCATCACAATCGAATTTATAATGGATCCAGAACAGGCCGAAATGTCGTTGCCCATTCATCTTCTAGTGTGGTGTTTGGTCAACTAAACATTCTTCTTTCATTGTTTTATCAAATATATTTGTTGCTGGTTATTACTTTGTCGTTATTCGGCAGGGAGAGACAAGGAGAAGTTAAGTGACTACATTATCTTGGTGTATCACGAGGCATTCTCAGTCACCATTAAGGCCTTGACCACGAGTTTCAGCCCACGTGACAGTCTCTCTTGCCTATTATTAATAAATAAATGTTTATTTAGGTAAGGTACATACATACAAGAGATTTTACAAAGTTTGTTGGATTAATAGATAGACATTACCAGGCTATATTCTACATTACAGCCAAGCTGTATTCTCTCCAACTATACCAGTAACATATAGTAGGATAACAATTGTAGCAAATTTCCATTAGCCGATCAATCAAAATTAATCAACTGTTTATTAAACCCCCGAATTTGTGAAAGAGGAAAACTCATAGCAGGATCATTTCTAAATATAGTCTGCTTTGAATTAATAATAAATTTCAATAAAACTAATAAATTAAATAATTTAATAAAAAAATTCCAGTTAGGAGATTTCCCTACACCCCCCTCAACATCTACAAGGCTCGTCTCTTCCAGCTACTCTCGTGCCCGGGCAGGAACGTCGCACGAGGAATGGAAGAGTTTGTTCACTGGAACGTGAGGACTCTCGAAATGTTGGAAACCATGGACAGTGAGCAGGGCGTGCTGGAGTCTGAGGTGGCTTCTTTGAATTCAGTGGTTGCGATGAGGTTACCTCCTCAGTGCAGACGTGTGGGCATCCCTTTGTGGGTAAGCCGGAGTGGGGGGGGGGGTGCTGAGACTGTAGACGGCAGTTATGATGGACATCATTTGTGTTTAGTTTTGAAGCAGGGTCTGTTTCACGCCTGCAGCCCCTCTTCCAGGCGTGCCCGAGGTGTCCAAGGTGCCCGAAAGATTTTCAGAGGCTGGTGTTGATTCTTTGCGTGGAGTTTCGGCTGGTCTTGACCGACCGGGCCCTGACGGATAGGTGGTGTGTAAATATATACTTCAGGTGACTCCTCATTTAACTTGTGCCTATTAATGACAACGAGCTGCGTTCCCAGGCGGCTGATCTCGGTGCTTCATAGGCAGGAGGTTGATGTGGCTTTTGTTCAGAAACACAATGTTCGGTGTATAGCTTTGTTGCATTAGTTGGAGTAGTAGTAGTAGTAGTATTCGGTTTTGTTAAATCAGTTACAAAATGTTGAAATGGGGTACGATAATCCTTCTTTCCAAGCAGGCGCCTATTTCGGTGTTGCACACGGAAATGGACTAGGATGGCAGCATTTTGTTGGTCAGGATCTCTATGATGGTGGCGATACCTTTATGGCCTTGACCTACCAAAATACCTTTATCGCCACCATCCTTTATAACCTTCTCAAAGATGCAGTGAACACAGAATGAAGGCTTAAAATTAGAAAGTAAGTTTATTTTGAATCGCGTTACCTTTTTGGCAATGGTAATGTTAAGACCCACAAACCTGGATAAACCCTTAGGCTTATAATTTCGCAGATCCACGCACAACTTATAAACTCGCAGAGATATTGAACCAAATAATCTCAATGCCTCTCAACCATGGTCCCTTTTAAATCTAGCAACTAATTCATCGTTTTTAAAATGAGAAAACCCCCACAAGATCTTTGTTTTCCTTGGCCTTTACAGACCTCATTAACGTACCAGTGTTAAGGACCCTCAACATGATATTCTATACACTGTAATCACACTAACGTGACTGTATCGGTGAGAAAATCCGTAGGAGCCGTGATGAGGGTTCGAACCTATGTAGTGGGTGTTCCCATGCAAGTTCGAACCCTCATCACAGCTCCTACGGATTTTCTCACTGATACAGTCACATTAGTGTGATTACTGTGTATTAAAGGAGAGTCAGAGGGAAAACATTCCTGGATGACAGAGCCAGAGTGCATGGGGGGGGGGAGGGGATATGTGGAAATCCTGGCCAGGCTTCAGTAGAAGCCTCAGGAAATCCTTGTATGTTCAGTAGAACTCCAGGTTGCAACCCTTATACCATGTCGTGGCCTAGTTGACTAGGACGTGTGTGGGGGAACACCCACCGAATAGGTTCGAACCCTCATCACGGCTCCTACGGATTTTCTCATTAATATTGTTTCCTCTTTGCTTCAAACTGAAGATCTTCGGGTGCAGTACACTAATCTGAGAGTATCTCAGATGTATACACCCTGTTTAAGCAGCTGTTCCCCAAGTTGAAGGGAGTTATAGCAGTTATCCATATGTAAATGGTAACCTTTGCTCTTCAGTGGTGCAATTAAACTCATAACCCTTCGCATTGTCGTCTTCAATTCCTGCATATACTTCAAAATCAAAGATGTAACCAGTCTTTGATTCAGTATGCACAGCTTTACTCCATACTTATCAGGTTAATTTGGATTAAAATCTTTGGAAGATAGACGGCTCCACCATGTCACTGTGCCTTCATCCAGACTGATGTTTGAGTAATGTAGCAAGTTCTGATTTTGTTTGTTAGATTAATGTTCTAACTGTAATGACTGTCTGTACTGTCTTCGGGAATGGCATTGTTATGAGTATGAAAATACTTAGCAATCGTTACATATTGCTTTAAAGTCATACAGAAACTTAAAGAAGCTACATGCCACATTTTACCAGTTTGCCAGAACATTGACATCATTGGTACCTTCACCATTCCCATCAACTTTGTCAGTTGCAAATATCTGTCAAGCTCTTTTACATTCACTTCCCACTCATTCTTTACTAGGTGAGAAGCATTGAACATGTTTTGTGATGCAAATTAAATTTCTTTCATATGCCAAATGCTTCTGTTAATCTCTTAATAAATAACAAATCCCAGAAGTGGTTGGTGCTGGGACAGTCAAGCCTGCTGTTCCATTAAAACTCTGAACAAATGGTGTAGTGTTGTCAGTAGACCAGGCTTCACTAGAACTGGTATGTGGGGTTCTAGTGGTAAATGATGCACCTGCACGTGGAGCTGTATCAATAGCCACATCAACATCACTATTCATTTTGTAACTAATCCTCACCTGCTGTTCCAGTTTGTCACTTGAACTATCAACATCTCGCAATAATTTACACGACGAAAATATTAGCGGGCTGATCCCAAACCTGCACACAAATAAAACCACATGAGACCAGAAGGCATGACAGACTGCACAGAATACCCCAGTTGAGAATCAGAGGTGCAATAGGTACTCTGACAACTCTCAACATCAGAGGCCCGAGACACTTCAACCTGCTTCCACTACGCATAAGGGGCATAACTAGCCGAGCCCTCGCAATGTTCAAGAGAACTTGATAAGCACCTCCAAAGGATACCTGATCAACCAGTTGTGATCCGAGGCGAAGAGTTTTTCCTGGCCCCCGTCTCTGCACTGCTTCAGCTGTCGTGGGGGGTAGAAATAGCCTAAGCTACTCTATCCCTTTGAGATGTATTTATTGCTTATCTCAATAAACATACTTGAACTTCAGCTGTCGTCTCCGATGACGTCACTCCCTCACCAGTTCTCCGGTGTTGGGTGCACACTTCAAACCACAACAATTTCTGTTAGCCTCAGTGGGTATTCATTGGCTTCACAGTTGAGCTCTCTACTACTAGGCTTCCTCGTAGGTGTCACAGGTCGCGTTCCCGGGGACCTTCCCGAACCCACTTTTAGAGGTAGGCTGTTGTAAATGCTCGTCTCGCTACTAGCCAACTCCCCCCTTCCCTCCCCCCCCCACCCCCGTGTAACTGTTGGAAAGTGGCTACACATACACTAATAAACTACACTAGCGCCTGGAGCTACACAACCAGTCTACTTGTTGGCCAATATTTAACCCTGTCTGCCGACCAATAGTTTCTGGGCTCGACAGAACTTACATTAATGAATGCCCTCCCGCATCAGTGAATAAAGTTTCCTGTCACTGCACTTTACAAGTTTCATTATACATTTACCTTTGAACTCTTTTTTACCTCTAACTCTCTAATGGCCATTTCCCCCTGGCACTTCCTGCGCAAATGTCACTAGTCACCATCTTACCGACTCCCTCACTTCGTCGGGACTGCCTTGAAGACCTGCAGGGTAACCCTACACTGTCCTCATTTACTCTTGGGGCTGAAGTCCTTGGTCACTTCATTAGGGTTTGAGGCAACCCTCACTAGGCCCTCCATTAGTCTTACCTGCTTACAGCCTCTCCTCATATATACCTCTTCAAAAGGTCATCGGCTACTCAAGTAATGCAGAGGTCTATTGTTTCCTCTTTGAAGCCTAACTACAAACTTGCTGATAAAGCTGTCATCTGTTATGTCAACGACATTTGTTTTGTTTCAAGTATCCAAACTAGACTGCAATCTTTACTTGAATCACTCTTTGCTAAAATCAGTGAATTCGGTCTAACTTTATCCGTCGCTCTTTCTCCCAGAAAACAACCAGTGCATCTCTAACTTTCAAAGTTAACCAAACCATACAAACATGTGGGCAGCACAAATACCTTGGAGTATCAGTGACATTGTTAAAGACCTACATCGTACGTTAAAATCCAAATCACATACTATACTAGTAAGAATATTGGAATGCATGTTATATATGCCTGACTATTCAACATGTTTGTTAGATACCTACTTGATTATCATGCCTTGCACTTACCTTCCCCGCCTCTGTTTTGAACAAACTAGAAGTAATAAAGAATGAAGCCATGAGGGTAATTCTTGGTGCCCCAAGAAGCACGAGAATTATCACCATGAGGAAAGAACTGAAGCTTCCAACCATACTAGAATCATCCAAGTCAACACTACCTTTTCCCTTCAGGTAATGAGAGACCCCTACATCCCCAGCATTGTTCAGAGAAATTATGTGCCGTTAACACACTAAGTGGTGCAATATTCCACCTCACTCTTTGAATGATAAATGGCCGAGTAAAAATGTCGGCCATCTCATGAAACTGAACATTCCTTGTAAATGCAATATTCCTGTCACTGATCTCCCCATCTGTACACCACAATTTAAGTACTATATATAACTGCTACTAAGATGGTTAATTAGAATCCTGCTCCAAACAAAGCCGTCAGACTTTAAATAATTGCCTCATCAAAATTTTTGAAGATCCCTCGAGAATTGTCCACACCGATATTGCAGTCCAGGCATCTACAGGACGGACTGTAGATGCATCTACAGGACGGAAATAGCATGCAGGTTTTACAGAAACAATACTTGCACACAAACTATCATTGTTAGGTTAAACAACTGGCTGACCTCTACACAAACAATTGGCTTCACTACAACTAGCTACCAGTACATTATCACAGTAGGAGGAATTTTGTGCTTCAAAGTCTGCTCTTAAAAAGATTTCATGCACGACCGACAGTAAGAGCTTTATAATTGGACTTTTTATACAACCTGCTCACTGCACAGTATAAAGGGTTTAGAATCTTGTATGGATACCATCTCACAAATATAACCCACCATAATGTCAAACACTGCAGCCAAATGTGTGTGTAAGAATGATGAAGGTGAATTAAACCAAGGTACCCCAATCTATGTTGTTGAAAGTACTGTTCCTATTACCCAGGTCTAATAGATAAATTACCAACTCCGAACGGCCTGACTGTTACGGCCTGTAGAATAACCTGTGATTTGTTTAGATCCGAAACGTATGTATATGGGCAGCACAAAACGACCACCAGACTGACACTACGGAAAATCTCAGTCAGGCCCAACAGACTGAACAAGACTAACATACTGAGAAGCTGCACGTTAACCACACAAAATATATCAAGGCAACACCTATCAGTAGACTAAAAATCGACACACAGGCTTTACCAGAAAATAAAAATTATGAATTACGTTCCACTTCCGTCAAAATATTTCTTTGACACTACCAAATGAAAGATTCCTCCAATACCACACTGACTACTTTGACTGTAATGCTGGAGTGCCGCAAGGCTGTGTACTCGCGCCAACAATAATCCACACACTGCAGAAGGAAGGGAAGGAGTGGTGACCCTGCTGCTAAGGACTGGAGTTTCAAGTAGATGGATTTCCAGGGTTGCAAGTTCAGAGACTACATAACAGGCACCATGACGATGAGAGGACCAAAAACAGCAACCGTAATATATAATCCTCCATTAAATAACACAGACCCCGGCAAGATTATGACAAACGTAGCAGTACCTATTATAACTGAAATTGCAGACAGTCGCCTGTTAGAAATCTATCGGGTAATAATCACGAAGACTTCAACCATGGACAGATACAAGAACCGTATAGGGGTGCAACACAAGCTAAACTATTGGACACGGCAACAAGAAACTTTTTAAGCCAACATGTAAGATGACCCACGTGATTAAAGGTAATGATGAACCCACTTGACTTTACTCCATGGGAATGAGTGATCACTGTATTGACGTTTGAATATGTGGTGGTAGTAGGGATAACTTACTCATGGAAGGAACCAGAAGGCCAAAGCTTAGCATACCGAAAGTAAAATTACAAGGAAACTATTTATAATATAAATACCATAGGTAGTAAATCTCAAAAAAAGGCTGCAAAGACTTGATTGACTACATCACCCAGAAGAATAAGGAGACAGCATAATTTTGTCCTAGTATGAAAGAATGGAATTTCACGACTTAAATTGTACGAGTATGACCAGATGTATATCACCGTGGAATCTCCAGAAGTGCATATCCATCCTTGCACTCTTGAATCTTCTGGTCTGGAACCAAAGTCTGCCTTGCTGGGTATCCAACCTGTCCACTTAAAAATAACGTCGCTTTTGGCCGTTTGCCCGTATGGCCGAAAGTGGAAGTAATTTGAAAATGAAAATAAGAGATTTTTTTTCAACAACAGTAAGTTAAGGGTCTTCCGATAGGTTAGGTGGGCAGGAAAATCTCAAAGTTTCAAACCGTTATGAAAAACGTTAATTGAAAGTTAACTCTAACCTTACCGAGTAGGCCGGACGACTCAAACAGAAAACGGGACAGTACGTCACTTTTGTGAGTCAATTTCATTTCAAATTACATCTAAGTTTGGCCATAGTGCGCATACGAGCCAAAATTGATGTTATTTTTAAGAGGACGGGTTGGGGTATCTATGGGCAATTCTCTGGCTGGGATGGCCAAGGATATTGCAAGAGTCATTGCAATGTCGATCACCAGGGTTGATTATACAAGTCTGTAACTCGGTGAATCCAGTCAGAGATACAACTTGAGGGTTAGTTTCGTGCTCCCAGGCCAGAAGGGTTCACTCACGTTAAGGCCGGTCTCGTAACCTTTCTTGGTACTTTTCCTTGACTTGAAACAGACAAAGATTACTTGTGTATGGAATTATCATTAGTTTAGACATTTGTCTGCTTGTCTCTACGTTTACAAGATCATTAGACAAAGGGGGAAACTAAACCAAATGATGTACTTTTTCTGACGGGGGCAACCCAGCCAATACCGTGCAGCAAGCTCCGAATTGACAGAACCCACCAACGGCATCAACTGAGTGAAAACCTGAAGCCAGGGAGTCTCTTCTAACCTTTTCTGTATGTGATAATGATAAAACTGGTACTCCAAGCAGACTTAGATAAATTATGGATTTTGACAGAATTTTAAGGATTTCCCAGTTCGCACTCTTAACTCTTCCATAAGGCACCAGGATACAGCAGAAAATTGATACATGTCGAAAGAAAGAATAAAAGCTCAATTTAATAGTGATATAGCAAACAGATCGGAGACAACGACAGACCCAGACCAAGAGGCTAAGAGGAGGAGACTCTGGTCACCAAGACCAGTTCCACAACAAAGCAGCTACAGCTACAACAGAGACCAAGGAATGACCTGCGGGTATTTGATAACAATGCCTACCTCCCCCCCCTTCCCTAGAGCACGCCGTGGTTCTTCCCCCAAAAATAGAAACCAGGTCATCTGATTGAACACAATGTCAAAACCAAGGGAACGATCGCCAAGTGTAACATTTGCCTCATAGATTAGCCTCATTAGATTTTGAATGCCGACACTATGGACGAAAAAATTAGAGGAGAGCTACAGAAGAGACGGCGACTACTGATACAACGGAGAAAATATATTGGAACAACAACAAGGAGGTAAAGTTCCATACAAAAGATTTAGTTACTTCGAATATTCTCTCCTGCAAGTGTTACGACCTGGTTGGTCTATGTGATAATAAGCCATTTGGGGCATTCCTTAACCTACAGCCAGAGACTGAAGTACACGACCCATTTTTTGTCGGCCCTAAACCCAAGCACACCAGGGAGGCTGCCAAAGCACTGGCACAATTTTTGTATTAAATTAAGGATAAAATTACAGAAAAACTAAGGAAGGTGGTGTGTGCTGGACCACAAATACGGCCCAAATAACAGTGCCTCGTATATGTAACCGAGGTCACTCTTCATGTTGGACAACAAATCGTACTGCCAGATTAAAGGGTCAATGATCAGAGCAAGTGTTAGTGTGGCTGTGGCATAAATATGTATGCATGCAGCATTTGAAGGCCTCCACACACTATAGTGAACATCAGCCACACTACTCACCTCGTCCTCAGGTCAGGCTCCATCAGCAGGAGAGGAAGCTTGCACCTAGCACTGCCGGGTGGGTAAAAATCGAGCAGCAACGAGAGCTCTTCCCTCCTGAGTAATAGCGTGGTGTCCACAAACGGCATCGTGCTGTTCAGAGTTAAGGTGAAGTTCCAAGGAACTGACACGAGGTACACCAGGACCGAGACCATGGACCTACTGACGTCGACCTCAGGGGTAGCACCCATCGACGTCGTCATGGACGAAAATGGACCCCAAATACTCTTCAGCAGTGCAGTAGCACTAGAGGCTCTGTTTACCAAGGCAACGATCACGGCTCTAGAGGATAAGGGCTTAACACTCCTGCCTCCCCATCAATTTCAGGCAGTGAGGACAATACTCATTCACAGAGTGAGTGATATCATCGCTGAACAGCCTATCACTGAGATCGTAAAGAGCATCAACGCTCTGAATCGATCCCTCACAACCATCTCGGCCCACCTCATCCGGCAGGGTGAGAACTGGTAGCCCACCCTCAAGGTCACCCTCAAGACTCCAGCAGAGGCTACTCTCGCGGCCGACAACGGCCTCAGGTGATGTGGAGTGGCCTGCACACCTCACCAGATCGCCAGGCAGCGCTATTTCCGCCTACGTCAGTGTTTTCGGTGTTACCAGTACACCCACTACTCTCAAAAGTGCCTCAACCCACTGCAGAAATGCAGCACCTGTGCTGGCGATCACCAATACAGGACCTGCAACGCATCTACTCAACGCTGTATACTCTGCAACGGTGACCACACTGCCGTCTCTCACGACTGCCCCACCAGACAGGCGGAAATCAAGAAGATGACTGACGCCAGACCACGAAATTCTACTACAAGATCGAAAGCATTCAACATACAAGAAGAAGCCTTCCCAGCACTCCCGACAAGTGGCGCCGCGAACGGCGCGCAACCAAACTACTGGACCAGGACGTCCTCCCGTGGCAGCCACTCGGCCCCAGACGACACCTCTCAACCAAGCCAGCCAGCCGTCCTCCCTCACGCCGCCACCAGCCACCCCTGACAGCACTGTTACAGCTCTGATTCCCTTCGCAACAGAAATGTCAGGTGATGATCAAGAAACGGTACGAAATACTCAGCGACTTGTACAAGCTCAACAACCTCCCGACCTTTGTGATACCAGAGGCCATGTTTACCGGTTACTCCTCTCAACCAGAGTCCGACCCCACGCCAGACACACCTGTCAACTCGGACCCTATTACTCCAGTAACACCTGCGACTACATCTGCAACGATACTGCCACCAACTGCTCCTGTAGACAACCTGTCTGATGATTACTGATTATGTCGACATTTTAGACGACTCTGACGATGTCGACTCTGCCATAATCTCGCTTCTCCCAGGCCAACCAGCTTATGATTCTCCAGCAATAAGAAAACTATCACCAACGTAGCAACACCGAGCATGGATCTCCTGCATGTCGACGGCTCACCAGCCGTATATTCAACTCGATGTATGAGGAACACTTACGGCGTGCGCCTGGAAACGAGTGCGTGCTTAGACACGACCTAATTTTCACGGTATATGACAAACACATTGTCAGCCGACCTCTTCCCCGGAGACTACACCCAGTACAAAGCCAAACAACAAGCCAAGAAAAGGAAAAAGACATAGCATGAGGATGCAGACCTAAGACTCACTGAGGGCAGCTGCCCTCTCCCCCCTCTTTAGGGGTATGGGGACCTAATTTTGCTCGTTTTGTGGTGGTAGAATCCCTGCAAGCTTCGGAGCAGACCGACGTGGAAGACAGAAGACGGAAGACTCCAGTTGCAAAGAAGACAGAAGACGCCACACCAAGAGGAAAGAAGACCTCACATCGCCACCCCTCCCTCGGGACCCTGCCCACTAGCCTAAGCCAGCCAGGTGTTCAGGAAGCCTCATTTTACGCCGCGCAGCTGGGTTTAGCCCTGGCTCTGTCTCCAACTCCGATGTTTCCTCTCACCCAAGCTATTCTTCACCTATACCCACTTTAAAGCTCACCCCAATGGGTACCTTGTCCTATATTTAGTTCGTTCGTAGGTCATGCTCGTAGAGCAGCGGCCGTCTCACGAGACGTTAATCAATTTTAACACCGTTATAAAAGTATGTTTATTCCCATACATAATTTATTATACAATAAAATTCATTGTATATTAGGCGTCCATTATGTGATTAGGTTCTTTTTGGTGATAATGTTTGTTAGTAGTACAGTAGTAAAACATTTACAGACTTGCTATTCGAGAAGCAGATGTCAGTGAAGCACTGTTCGAGAATATACATACATACATTACCAAGGCCCCCCCCCCCCATCAGTAAAATAACAATGATATAATCCAGCCGCCGAACCTCTTGTTTATCAATGAAAAATAGGCTTACACACAACTCGTCCTCTTGTCTGCATTCATATATTATTTAAACATGCTGTTCATTCAAAATTGGAATTCTCAAATATAAATTAATATTGTTAAATGTAAGGATGCGGTGCATATTCGGACATTGGTTAAGTTAGGCGTTTAGTTTCTCATGGTGATTATTTGTATCTGTAGTACATGGGTGAAGCATTCACAACATTGTGGTTCAAACAAAAGTCGTCAGCGAAGCACTGTTCAAGAAATGTTTGAACGTCATCAGTGGTGACTTGTGTAAACCGTTTTTCTATTCATAAACGGGGGTCTGACGAGTGCATGGAATGGACCTTAGCCTTTGTTTATGAGGAGTTGTTACACAGCTCAACTGATCACGTTCGAACATTTCTCGAACAGTGCTTTGCTGATGACCCCTGTTCGAATCCCAAAGCTATAACTATCACCCAACGTAGTTCTAATACATATAATGGCCAACAGAACCTTAACACCTAACCTTTGACTATTGAAATTATAATATGAACTTTTGAGAAACCAGTTTTAATGCACAATACGTTAATACCAATGAATGCATCCGGCCTAGAACTTGCTTCCTTCGGAGCATTCTTTGTTAGCTTGTTAAAGAATGAATATCCTCCAGTGACATTAGTAACGGCTCCTTTCCCAGACCATATGCCACTTGACGAGTCTGGTGTCCCTGCTCTTAAAACCTTTATCTGCTCTCATAGGCGCTCCGGCCGTTATATAATATTTACTTCCCCCAATAAGGGGAGATACTGCACTAAAAACAAATCAGGAACATCACGTTACCCCATCCCGAAAACACAAACGTTCACCTCTAGCACTTAACAGGGCCTGCCGCATGACCACAATTATTTTGTCGATTTGCAGAAATGCTGCAGCGCTAGTGGACTACCAATAACTTGTCCAAGATGCGGATGATGGCCACGTAGCTGCAAGTGCTCAGCCTCCAGAAACTGACCGACGGTATGTTCAGCTTGCACGGTTTAGCCCCGGAACTTTCCCTTCATGCTAAACGTTTCTTCTTGCCAGAGTACGAATACGAAAAATACAGGAGAAGATACCCATTGGGGCGAGCCTTGAAGTGGGGACAGCTGAAGAGAAGTCGGTGAGAGGAAATGCTGAAGTTGGAGAAAGTGCCAGGGCTTGACCCAGCTGCGTGTCAGTATGTCGATGCTGCAAACAACCCAACAACTGGCTAGGTTGGGAGACGGGTCTGGAAGGCGGCAGTGGTAGTGCTTCTACATTCAAGGTGGAGACAATCTGTCTTCAGGTGGTGGTGTCTTCAGTTTGGTGTTTCTTCTTTCTTCTATTTTTTCTTGCTTCGAGTAATCATTTGATGTTTTTCTTTGTACTCTGCTTAGTCTGGTGGGAAAAGGTCCTTTGACAATGTGGTTTCGTCGCATTCAAATAAGATTACAACGTTCGATAGAATGTACTTTTGGTTTGGATTATTCAGCAAGCATTCTGCATACCTCGTGTTGAGTATTTTGCTGGTGATAAGCGTCTATATTCGGGAGATCTGGGTGTCAGGTTTTTGTCACGTTCATCATAGAGTGTAGAGACTCTGGAGACTCCGCTGGTATTGAGGGTGGTGAATGTGCTTCAATGTCCTCTGGTGCTGGGGGTGGTGATTGTGCTTCAATGTCAACAGTCATTTGAATCATCAGAAGACATGGTGAGGCCTGCAGGAGAAGTTGGTGGCAGTATCGTTGCACATGATGTAGTCGCAGGTATGACTGGAGCCATCGGTAAACATGGCCTCTGGTATCACAAAGGTCGGAAGGTTGTTGAGCTTGTACAAGTCGTTCAGTATTTTGTACCGTTTCTAGAGATCTCCAACTGACATTTCGGATGCGAAGTGAATCACAGCTGTCGGGGGAAGCTGGTGAGGGTGTGAGTGAGGATGGCTGGCCGGCTTGGTTGCGAGGTTTCGTCTGGGGCTGTGAGTGGCTGGCGGGGTGGGGGGGGGGGTGGGGGTGGGGGGTTGCAGGTCCAGTAGTTTTGTTGCGCGCCGCTCGTGGCGCCACTTGTCGGAATGCAGGAGAAGCTTCTTGTATGTTGAAAGCTTTCGGTCTGGGCGTCGAGTTTCCTTGCCTGGCGTCAACCATCTTCTGAATTTCGCCTTTCCTGGTGGGGCAGTTGTGGGAGACGGCCGTGTGATCGCCGTTGCAGAGTAAACAATTTTGAGTAGTGGCGTTGCAGGTCCTGTATTGGTGGTCGCCAGCACAGATGCTGCATTTCTGCAGCGGGTTGGGACACTTCTGAGAGTAGTGGGTGTACTGGTAACACCGAAAACACTGACGTAGGCGGAAATAACGCTGCCTGGAGATCTGGTGGTGTGTGCAGGCCACACCAAAACATCTGAGGCCGTTGTCTGCCGCGAGAGTAGCCTCTGCCGGAGTCTTGAGGGTGACCTTGAGGGTGGGCTTCCCGTTCTCACCCTGCTGGATGAGGTGGGCCGAGATGGCTGTGAGGGATTGATTGAGCGTTGATGCTCTTTACGATCTCAGCAATGAGTTGCTCAGCAATTAAGTCGCTCACTCTTTAAATGAAGATTGCCCTCACTGCTTGGAAGTGATAGGGAGGTAGAAGTATTAAGCCCTTTTCCTCTAGAGCCGTGATCGTTTCCATGGTGAACAGAGCCCCTAGTGCTACTGCACTGCTGAAGAGTATTTGGGGTCCATTTTCGTCCATGACGACGTCAATGGGTGCTACCCCTGAGGTCGACGTCAGTAGGTCCATGGTCTCGGTCCTGGTGTACCTCGTGTCAGTTCCTTGGAACTTCACCTTAACTCTGAACAGCATGATGCCGTTCGCGGGCACCACGCTATTACTCAGGAGTTAAGCGCTCTTGTTGCTGCTCGATTTTTACCCACCCGGCAGTGCTAGGTGCAAGCTTCCTCTCCGATGATGCCAGAGTCTCCTAACCAAACCTGAAGCATCACCTTCTTGGGAATTAAAATATATATATATATATATATATATATATATATATATATATATATATATATAATATATATATAATATATATAATATATATAATATATTATTATATATATATATATATATATATATATTATATATATTATATATATATTGTCGGAAAATCCGACACCATTTAATAATCATACAGATAATAGCTGTATTGTATAAACAAGTTACCCATAGAAAACGTAACTTGTAGTGGAATTACCGTCTAAAGAAAACGGGATATCACCACATACTATTATAATTCACCACCTATTATGGTGGGAATTATTCTTAAATACATTAGTCTTTGGACTTTACCATCATAAAACATCTTATATAAATTAACTTAATTATCAATATTAAAGTAGAGTAAATGTGACCCTTCTATCACTTTCTGAAATCTGAACAATGTAAGCTAGGCGTCAGAGGGAGGAAGGAGGCAGCGATTGTTGTGTCACCTCCGAGACGTGTGGAGCAAATTCGGCTCCTATCATATCTGGACAATGTCGGCCAGTAGCGTCAATAGTATGGAGTGTTAGACATTGCCATTGTTGAGACTAGACCAGAGGCTCACATGGGAGCAAATTCGGCTCCTGTTAATTTACTTGGACGTAGTGTTATGGAAACTAAAGGTGTACCATTATCAACACGCTGTCTACAAATTCAAGTTAAGTGTCTATCCGAAACCCGTTTATCATTCATTTATGGCCATTAATGTCAGGATATAGGGTGAACCGGTTAGATCACGAAATCGCCTCATACTGAAGGTAATTAAACCAGGTCTTTATTGTTCCATGTATAGTGTTTTCTCTGATATAGCTTGTCATATATAGGATTCTGGCTTCACAGCTAGCGCACTTTTGACAGGTCAAGACGAGGAAGCAAGGCTTTGTACATCAGTTACCTGGGTGATTAAAGCTACCTCAAAGAGGATAATTTGGTGTCTACACCCTAGTTATACCTGGTGGACTAACCTGCTGTACTATAAGATAAGGAACCTTTTCAATGTATGTAGTTACTGTAATGTGATTGGCTGCATATATATAAATATAACCCCCCTAATGTGTAGAGGATCGATTTGTGAGATTATGAGATTATTGCAGAAATACAGTCCACTTATCATTATACAAATTGCTATCGAAGTATATAAATTAACGTAAATATAAATTCATATAAATTAAATAAATATAAATCTCACAGGTCGGTTCCCACACATATATATATATATATATATATAATTTTTTTTTTATTGGACTAGTGGGATAGAAGACAGACTAACAAAAGTATGGATAGAGATAGGGAAGGTAGGGGAAGAGGATTGAAATGTAACCAAAATTGTTAGCGCAACATTAACCGTACGATACACCACTAAATGTTCAAATTATGGGCCTGGTTAATTGTTTACCACTCTGAAGTGGTTACCACATGGAGCACTTTAGACTATACCTATTAGAAGATCAACGCTTCAAGGTATAGTGTGTACCAATTAAAATTATTAGACTTGTTCCCTTCACTTATTGTACTTGGGTGCGAATATGTATCTACTACATAATGACCAACTGCAATTCGTGAGAAGTTTTTGCAAGTAACTTTATTCTCTCCATACCTGCAGTGCCGTTGTACGAGACAAATTTCTTGTATATGGTTAACCATACCTGCAGTGCCGTTGTACTGATGCACCCTCGTACATATCTGAAATTACACATTAAATATATAAAAATACTAAATTGAAAATCTTCATATAAAGCTTTAAAAATATCCCGCAAGACAATCGATCAGCTCAGACTTTGGTTGATCCATAAAGCTGACTTACCACAGAATGGCAAAACCCAACCTCAGACATGACTCGTCCACAGCCCGTTATCATCACAACGGCCAAGTGGTCGTTAACCCGGTAGCCAAACATGAACGTGACGAACGCTTCACATTTAATGAGTCCTCGGTCTATACTCGTTCGTGCACTGACCCACAACAGTTCACACATTTTAACACTATTTAAACTAGTTTTTGTTATGTTACCTATTTATTAGGCGAGGGAGACAGGTTGGAATACACTTACGTACTGTAATTTCCTTCAACAACTATCATAGAACTATACACTATTTAAACATACTTTAATTGTTAGTTATATTCGACAAAATATAGTACTTGGTTACACAGGACGTTAATGTTAATTAAGGCGTCTCTGGGGTTGGCGGCAGCGTGGACGACACTGACTCAGTATGGCTAGTTTCATTCACATAGGATGGCTCTTATGCGACTCTTGTTAGGTTAAAAGTCTTTGGTCCATATTTCAAGGATTGAAATCTGATAGTTCACAACAAACACCTTATAACTGCCAGAATTTAACTAATAATTTTGTAAACTATTTTCAGCTGCTTATGGTCGAACGTTAAATTTCACAATGTTGACACTAGTCGCTGTTGTGGAACAGTTAATCACATAGGAATTGTTTTATTTTTTAATTTTGTTGTAATTAGCTTCATCAAAAGTTTTAGGCTAGGTACTAATACCTAGCCTAAAACTAACTAAAACTTTACTAATAGACAAAGGTATATTACACAATATTATATCAAATGAGTAAACCAGTCAATTTATTTTTAAATAAAGCTTTAACATGTTGTAATTATGCTTAGACAATCGGCAAATATAGACTATTGTACCAACAGAATACAATGTAATAAAATAACTATTCATCTAGAGTAACTTGCCTGTAAGCCTGGCGCAGGTAACCTCATGCACAGGACTGTCCAGGTGACTTAATTTAGTACAACCAATGAGGCGGGCGCTGAGCAGCACCTCTCCCCACGCCGGCCCGCGCCACACTGCCCGCCGCGCCTCTTGACTAGCTTGGCCTGATGGGTCAACTACCTGTGACGTCATTCACCTCACCTGACATGAGGCCGCCTCATATTCAAATAATTCACAAGTAAAATCACTTCAACAATATTAAGAGTTTATTTCTATTAATGTGAAGTATGAGCAAGTGAGAGTATGTATTAAAAGCACATACTTCACTACAGGACATTAAACCTACTACCACACCCACCTAGTAGCTTGGAAGCGCCATAACGCCTTCTGTTGAGCTGAACCCCCGCAAGCACAACTAGGTGAATACAAGAGGCTTTACCGACAGTGACCATTACTTGTAGCTCCCTCATGCTCACCTGTAGCTCCCTCGGACACACCTGCAATATTAAGACCCTTTTAAGTATGTTTCGAGCAAATTAACTAGTGCATAAGACATTAAAATATCTGTTCACATCTATACAAGTACAAATATGTAAAGGATATTTGTAGATATTCTGGAAATAGAAAAGGAATAGAATGCATTCACAATCATTCCCCCAAAAAATGTCGTAATATACTTAGATTTCTGTGACAAATTTTCACTCATCCAGCAGGTAAGAGTCAACTAGTTACGACAATATTTTAGATTTGAACATCACAAACAAAGGAGATAATCAAGGACATTACAATCTCATATACCACATACTTAGATCACAAGCTCATTGAAGTGCAAACATCAATACCTGTAATAGGCCTAAAACAATGATCATGTATGACGGGTTATTCAATAAATTCAGTTTTAATAAAAGGATAGATTGCGAAAAGATATACAGCGAACATAAAAAAAAATCCATTGAATGTTTAAAGTAATAATAATCCTACACAAGACAGAAAAACTGACTTCCAAAGAATATAAAGTGTCTAAAACTTGGTCCTTTGTTGAAAGCCAGACAGAGGACCAACGTAGAAAGAAAAATATGTTTTGATTTTAAAAAAATATATAAACAAAAACAAAAATAACTGCTAACGAGACACGACTATCTCAATAAAAAAATAAAATAAACGGAGTTCTAAAAAATCTAGCAAAGATCAAAGCAATCATATCAAATTGAAGAAATGCTATTAGAACACAAAAATGGAATTCAAGAGAAGGAAAACAATATTCCTTCACATATGCGAAAAAAAATGCAAAAACCACTGTCAGTATTGGACCTATTCTTACAAGTGAAAGGTCGAACAGACGGTGACAAAGAAATTACTGAAATCCTAACAAAAACAGGAGGGGGCATGTTTAGCACCCCAATAAATATTCAAGAAGCTGTCTGGATCATCCATGAGAGCGGACGATCCAGAAAGCTTCTTTATGCGTGATATCCAAACTCCTGACAATATAACAGATATAAATACGGATTCTGAAGATTTTGAAGGAGAAATTAACAACATGCCCATGCACTCAATATTTATAAAGAAATGCTAAGTACCAGTAGCATAGTGTAGAGAAAGAGCTTGCACACAGGGGAGATACAAAATTCGCTTAAATCAATAGATTTCATAATTTTGCTCCTCTTTACAAGGGAGGAAGCAAAGCAATGGTTGAGAATTATAGACCAGTCGCACTTAGGCCCCACATAAAATTCTTCAAGAGCGTGATCAGGAGGCAGGTCTCTAGTTTTATGGAGACCTGTGACCACCACAACCCCGGTCAACATGGATTTAGATTGGGATGATCATGCCTCTTGCAGCTACTTTACCACTATGACAATCTCTGAGGCATTAGAAGAAAAACAAAATGCAGATTTGGTATACGCAGACTTCACAAAGGCATCTGATACATGTGACCATATAGTGTGATAGCACACAAAATAAGGTCAATGGAAATATCGTATAAAGTAGGACGGTGGTATTAAAATTTATGTGGAACAGAACACACAGAGCAACAGTTAACCATATAAAATAGAGTTCAAGCACAGTTAAAAGTTCTACCGCAGGGCACAGTCCTTGCACCACTTTTTCCTTATTCTCATATCAGATATAGACATATAGAAGTCAGAGTCGTATCGACTTCTGCAGATGACAAAAAACAGTATGAAAATTAATTCTGTTGAAGACATTGATAAACTTCAAACACATAATAATTAGGTTTTTGACTGGGCGGAAAAAAATAGCATGTTATCAGAGATAAATTTCAGGTACTCTGGTATGGTAAAAATGAGGACATTAAACAAAATAGTGCACAAAACACAATCAAATCTGCCCGTAGTGGAAAAGCATAATGTATAGGATCTGGGAATAATAATGACTGACGACCAAACGTTAAGGAGCATAACAAAGCAGTTTTAGCATCAGACAGAAAAATGAGAGGATGGATCATGAGAAACGTCAAATCAAAGGATCCCATCACAATGGCTGTACTATTCACATCACTCCTCCTGTCCGTCTTTAGTACTGTTCAATACTAGCTTCACCCTTCAGAGCAGGAGAGATTGCTGAAATACAGAAGTGAATACAGAAAATATATACGGCATGGAAAACGATAAAGCACCTAATTTATTGGGATCATCTCAAAGAGCTCTAAATGATCTCCCTAGAAAGGAGATGAGCGAGGTATCAAATAATATACAAATGGAGGGCATGGTCCCAAATCTACACAGTAAAATAACAACATACTGGAGTTAGCGATATGAACGGAAAATTAAGTTCAGAACCATTGAAGAGTAGGCCCAAAGGCACAATCAGAGAACACTGTATAAACATCAGAGGTTCACAGTTGTTCAAACATACTCCCAGCGAGCATAAGAAATATTGCTGTAACAAATGTGGACATCTTCAAGAGAAAACTTGACAGTTTTCTTCAAGAAGTGAAGGACCAATCGGGCTGTGGTGGATATGTGGGCCGCTCCAAGCAACAGCCTGCTGGACCAAGCCGTCATGAGTCAAGCCTGGTCCTCCGGCCGGGCTTGGGGAGTTGAAGAACTTCCAGAACGCCATCCAAGTAAAACACTAAATTTGTAATAAAAACAAAAGCTCTGATTATGTAAATACGCTCTTGTCAAATGTAGTCTTGTGTGATTGTATGGCGAGTAATTATTCTTGGAATAATGGCACACAATGGCCCTGTGTGCACTGCCTGGAGATTAGGGCAGATATTGACAGGCTAATGAAGCAGATGAAACCATAATGGAGGGCAAGGTGTCTCGCAAGGATCCAAAGGAAAAGCGCCATCGAGATAGCTGGCGAGTGGTGGACCAATTGAGTTAAGGCGGCAAAGGACGTCAAAGAAATCAAGAACACTAGTTAAAACGTAGAACCACTTCAGTTGAATGGGATAAGACCATGTGAGGTAACCTAGCAGAGAAGCTGAGCATCACAACAAAAGTCTGGACATGTGTTGGGATCTTGGCACATGCGCTGGTTAGGCAAAACCCTCTGCTCTACAAATGCAAGTGTATGGGTATATTCTCCGTGGGCAAGGGATAAAGTTAATAAGAAATAGTGTGACGCAATATGATCAAGCCCACTGTCTGCGTCTCGGTAAAAAATATTCACCGAGCTAAAAACAAAGAGGAATTTAAATATGGTTGCAATGACAAAGGTATTGTACGAGTAATGCAATTCCATTAATGAATAATTGGAAAGCTTTCATTAGCAAGAACACCATGTATGCTAGTTACACGATATACTTTCCATGGTAGGCGTGTAGCAGCTTTTGCAGAGTCAAGTGCGTAGACTGTTGTAGGCATCACAGTAATAGTAATATGGGTCTGGCCATTGGAAGCTGTATCTGCTGTTGTAGCCGCTTCAACGTGAATTAGGTCGATGTACTGTTGCAATATACAACATACAAAGAATGAGGTAGTGAATCAAGTAAGGAAGTAATTATCAAAAGAAGGCACCAAACCGGGAAGGCTATGTAGCACCATCAAATACGCAAAATAATCAGAGGGCGCTAAATATCACCAAGGATGCCAATACGAGAACAAAAATGCATAAGGCGAACGATATCAAAAGTATCCGAGTCACCAAGAATTCTATCGAGGGACAGGTGACCGCGAGGGGCGGTCGGAAAGCAAGAGACCACGCTCGTCCTGGAAGTCAGGACATTCAAGAAGGACATGCACGACCGTAAGAGGGACAATGCAACTAGGACAATAAGGAGCAGGGCGGCGCTCCATCAAGTGACCATGGGTTAAGCGAGTATGGCCAATACGCAACCTCGCCAGAGCTGTTTCCCACCGCCGGTTACGGTGGAAGGAGGACGGCCACGAGGAAAAACAACATTTAAGAGTACGTAGCTTGTTACCAGTAACAGACAACCAAGAAGCCTGCCAACGGGTAAGGACTGAGGAATGGATAACCGGGTAAAAGTCGGAA
Source organism: Procambarus clarkii (assembly GCF_040958095.1). Lineage (NCBI taxonomy): Eukaryota > Metazoa > Arthropoda > Malacostraca > Decapoda > Cambaridae > Procambarus > Procambarus clarkii. The sequence continues at coordinate 3,712,275 of NW_027189130.1, forward strand.
TACGGAATGCCTTTACGAGAGATGGACAAGAGCGGACAGCTTCCTTAGCGGCAGCATCCGCACGCTCATTTAAAGACACACCAATATGGCTGGGAACCCAACAAAACTCAACCGACTTAAATTTACTGTGAACGAGAAACAGCCAATGCTGGATCTCGACAACTACTGGATGAACCGGATTAAAGGACCCGAGAGCCATGAGGGCAATACGAGAGTCAACAACCACAAAGGAAGACTGACAACGAGAAAGCAGGAGATGAAGAGCATAGAGAATAGCATAAAGTTCCGCTGTAAAGATGCTAGTCTCCGGAGGCAAGCGACACATAAGTGCGATCAGGAAAAACAACAGAGTAGCCAACACCGTCCGCTGACTTAGACCCATCGGTGAAGACAGAAACGGAGCGGGAGTGAGAAGAAAAGTGCTCGAGGAAAAGGCGTTTGAGAACCGTAGGAGGGGTAAAAGCTTTAGTGATACGGGTCAAGGAAGTACAAAACCGCGGAAGAGGGACCCTCCACGGGGGCAAAGAAGGAACAACACGAGGAGAAACATCAGAAATACGAACAGTGAGAGAATCCTATAAGCGAGATAACCGGACAGAAAGAGGGAGGTGGTGAAGAGGAACAGGAACCGCAGGAGGGGTAAAAGTTAAAGCACGACAGAGGCGAGAGGAAGGATGTTGCAAGGACCGCGCAAGATAGCGAAGACAGTAGCGATCACGGCGGTCCTGGAGAGACAGGAAGCCAGTGTCAACATACAAGCTAAGGATGGGAGTCGAACGAAAGGCACCAGAACTGAGGCGCAACCCAGTATGGTGCAAAGCATCAAGACGGCGAAGAGTAGAAGGAGAAGCAGACGAGTAAGCAGGGCAACCATAATCGAGCTTAAACAGGACGAGAGAGGAATGTAAAGCAAGGAGAGTGCGCCTATCTGCCCACCAAGAAGTATGGGACAAGACCCGAAGGAGGGTAAGGGCCTTAGAGCACTCAACACGGAGGTAAGAGATATGGGGAGACCAAGACAAACGAGCGTCAAGGAATAACCCCAAAAGCTTCGCGGAATCTTTGTATTCAAGGGGATAACCATAAAGTGACAAAGAGGGACGAAGAACAACCCGTTTCCGCGTAAAAGTCATGGCACAAGTCTTAGAAGTAGAGAACTTGAAGCCATGACCGCAAGACGACACGGCATCAATTGCAAGTTGAAGCCGGCGTTGAAGGAGAGGCGAATCATCACCCTGACAACAAAGGGTAAGATCATCGACATAGAGAGCGGAGAAGACACCAGAAGGAAGAGAGGAAAAAAGACCATTGAGGGCAACAAGAAAAAGAGTAGTGCTCAGAACACTACCCTGGGGCACACCTTCGTATTGCGGAAAAGAGGGAGAGAGAGCGGTACCAAGGCGCACCCAAAAGGAACGACGAGAGAGGAAGCTGCGGAGAAAGAGAGGGAGATGACCACGAAGGCCAAAAGAATGAAGTTGAGATAAGGATATGATAACGCCAAGTGGTGTCGTAAGCCTTTTCTAGGTCAAAAAGGACGGCAACAACGGAGGTCTTCGCATTAAAAGCAGTACGAATATAGACCCTCCAAGTTCACCAGGACATCTGTCGTGCTGCGGCACATTGCGGAAACCAAATTGAGAAGGGGAGAGGAGGTGATGGTGTTCCAGGAACCACATCAGACGAACGTTAACCATACAGTTCAAAGAGTTTGCAGACACAACTTGTGAGAGCAATAGGGCGAAAGTCCTTAGGGGAAGTACCCAGAGACCCCGGTTTGCGAACAGGGAGGACAACGGCATCGAGTCAGTCCTCAGGGACTGACGACGACTACCAGATCCGATTATACAGACTCAGTAAATACTGAGACGTGCTCGGAGGGAGATGGCGAAGCATCTCATAATGAATACCATCGGAGCCCGCCGCCGTAGAACCGCAGAGGGCCAGGGCAGAACGAAGTCAGAGAGAAGGGATCATTATAGGGAAGCTGAAATTATAAGGAGTGCAGAAATCTAAAGGACGAGACTCAAGGACAGGTTTACGAAGAAGGAAAGATTGGGGAAGATGAAGACCAGAGCTAACAGAAGAAAAGTGGGAACCCAGTTCGGAAGCGACCTGCAACGGGTCCGCCACAAGAGTATCATGGAGGTGAAGGACCGGTGAAACATCGGGAACGAACTTGCCCGCTATCTTGCTGGATACGCTTCCAGATCTGGGCCAGAGGGGTCTCGGACGTAATTGTTGAGACATAAGATGCCCAACATTCACGTTTAGCCGTACGGATGGCCCTACGGGCCACCGCACTCGCTTTCCGAAAGAAAAGAATCGGTCGTCTGCCTACGGCGGTGCCTTTTCCAGGCTGCACGCTTACAGCGGACAGCCCGAGCACAGTCCGCATTCCACCAGGGAACGCACTTCCGTGGACCCCGAGAGGAAGAGCGAGGAATAGAGCGGAGGGCAGCGTTGAAGACAGTGTCATGAAAAAAGGAGGAGAGCGCGAGAGAGAGGCAGAAGGGAGAGGTCAGGGAGAGCAGCACTGAGGGTAAATAGGGTCCAGTCTGCCTTAGCAAACTGCCACCTAGGGAAAGAGCTGGAAGGGCGAAAAGAGAAAAAGGAAACAAGGATGGGGAAATGAATCACTACCATGGAGGTCATCAAGAACCTGCCACGTGAAATCTAAGTAAAGAGAAGAAGAGCAGAGAGAAAGATCAAGACAAGAAAGGGTGCGAGTCCGAGAGTCCAAATGAGTGGGCTCACCAAGAATTCAGAAGAGACAGGGAAGAAGAGAGGAGAAACGGCTCAAGGAGGCGACCCCGGGTATTCGTCAGCACGTCACCCCAAAGAGAATGACGACAATTGAAGTCACCCAGCAGGAGCACAGGCTCCGGCAAGGAGTCCAGGTGTTGTTTCAAATCAGGAAGAGAGAGCGGGACACTCGGGGGGAGATAAATGGAACAAACTGTGTACCATTTCCCCACAAACATACGAGCAGCAGAACAATGGAGAGGCGAAGGAAAAAGTAAAGGAACAAAGGGAACATCAGCCCGAATCAAGAGAGCAGAAGAATTAGAAGCCCCAGCAATGGCTGGGGTGGGGGAGAGAAAGGAATAGCCACGAAAACGACCAGGACGAGCACCAAGCATTGGCTCCTTGAGACAGACACAAAGGGGCGAAAACCGCGAAATCAGAAGTGGAGTTTCGAGGAAATTGGCGTAATAACCTCGAACGTTCCATTGAAGAATGGACAACGACGAGAAGAGAAAGGACACAAACAGAGAACAAGGAAGAAACAAAGGCGAAAGAGCAACAGAGCACGTTAAAGAATATCAGGGTCAGGATCAGGGTCAGCAAAGTCAGGGTTAGGGGGCATGGGTAAACTGAGCAAAGACGGAGGGAAGGAAACGGGAGAACAGATCAGAGGTGGGCGGGCAGGGTCCGGAGGAGGAGGAAGAGGAGGAGACAACGGAGAGGAGCCAGCAAGGACAGCAGTAGGAGGAGGGGGAGTAGAAAGAGGGAAGCGCACCCCAGCAAGAGCAGCAACCGAAAGGGAAGCAGGGGCCAAAGAAACCTCCATAGCAGGAACAGGGGGCAAGCACTGAAACGGGAGGGGAAGGAGCAACAGAGCCAGAAGGAGGAGCTGAGGAAGAAAGCGAAGCCTTCTTACCCGCCGGGGAAGAGGAAGGAGAGGAGCCAGGCTTACGCTTCTGACTTAAAGAGACCGGTGTCCCAGCAACTACGTACCAGGCAACGGATTCCAGTGTCTCAACAGGAGAAGCCGAACGAGAGCACACACGACGGCCGTTAGGAGAGCGATGGACATCCGCCCGCACCGACAGGCGGTGGGGAGAGCCGATAGATGGAGGAAGAGGATGGGAAGGAGGATCGGAGGGAGACGAGGAAGAAGACACAGAAGACACGACAGACCGGGTAGAAGGAAGGGGAACCCCAGACAGAGGACCAGGAGGAGGATCCTTCGGGAGAGAACCCAAAGGAACAGAGGAGGGGGCAGTGGGCGCATCAGGGTCCAAGGCCCGGAAACGGTTGTGAGTCTGAGGAAGGCGGGAAGGACGAGGAAGGAAGAGCGCAACACGCGAGCATAAGAGATATTAGCATAAGGCGGGAGCCGGCGAACCTGGCGCCTCGCCTCAGGAAAAGATAAACGCTCCCGGTGCTTCAGGTTGAGGACGGCTGCCTCAAGCTTGTAAAGGACACACGCATGGGAGAAGGTAGGATGGGCTTCACCACAGTTGAGGCAACGAGCCTGGGGAGAAGTGCACTCCGACTTAGAGTGACCTTCGCCACCACACAAAGGACAGAGAGAGTGAGTCCCGGAGCAGCGGAGGGCACCATGCCCAAACCTCCAGCACTTGTTGCAGAGCCGAGGAGAAGGAATGTACTCCTGGACAGAGCACCTGGCACCAGCAAGAATGACAGAGGGTGGAAGGGTCCTACCATCAAAGGTAATCTTCACAACCCGGAGGGGTTGACGGCGACCACCACGAGGGGGACGAGTAAACGTGTCCACCTGGAGAATAGAATGGCCCTGGGCAGCGAGGATATGTCGAATATCGTCGTGGCAGTCGCGCAGGTCCCGAACACCGGTTGCAACATGGGGCGGGAGCAAAATAGTGCCAACACTGGCATTCAACTGAGCGTTCTTCGAGACCCGAACGGGGGTCTCGCCAAGGCAGGATAAGGCAGCCAAGCGGGAAGCAGCATCCTGAGAAGGAGCAGCAACGACACGTGTACCGAGACGAGTGGGGTTGAAAGTAATGGAGGCATCCACGGAATCAATGAGATGTCGATGAAGGGAGAAATCGTCAGGAGGCGC